>NC_141808.1:12597466-12898716 GCF_057944985.1 Cucurbita pepo subsp. pepo
AAGCCTCCCAAGAAGGTCAACCAAACTATAGAGTTAAGCCTAAACTTCCTAGATCCTAGAGAAAAGCCCGTGGAAACCTACCAGGAACTGGATGCGATGAGAGCCTACTAGTAGTCTGCTTACCGAGTACTTTTTTACTCACTGCATTTTAGATTTTTTTTTTGAGGTCTTCGCCAACTGTCGCTCGAGGTGGGAGAGTGTTTGAGAGCTGCATTGTCACTTGAGGGTCGTTTATGAGTGTCAACCCGGTCTGTGTACTTTGGGTCTTTTATATTTTGTTCGAAACAGTACCCCGAACCCTTTCTTTATTTGTAACAAACCTTTAACAGCACATGTTTGCATTGCCTTTCAATTTGTTCTAGTCGAGGTGTTGTTTGATTTTAAATTGCATTATCTGAATGTTTAATTTAATTTTACTTTTAGTTTTTATTTTCCTTTCTTTTTTTATTTCGTCACGGTTTGAGATTTCAAGCTTCGAAAATCACGTAATGAAACACTCAATGACTCTTGGTCTAGCGAAAACAGTCTGTAACAGTCTGTTGGACCAATCAACCTAGACCTCTGATACTAAGTTTAGTTCATAATTTTTTTTGGCTAAATCAAGCATAGAACATGCTCACAATCATTCCACCCTAGTCCTTGTTGATTCGTACACGTATTTCTTCCATAAAAGTCCAAACAGTTAATTACATGTACAATGTGTGTTCGAGGGCACGGTTCTTGGCCTTATCAAGCACTAAGGCTCTTAAACTTTGTCGTAGTGGTCTAAAATGAATCATTGTGTATTTGAGGGCACGGTTCCCGGGCTTATCAAGCTCTAAGGCTCTTAAACTTTCTCGTAAAGGTCTAAAATGAATCCAGATATAAATATAAAAATAAAAATTACAAAGATGGCGTTGCCCAAAATTGAACCAGAGACCTATAGTGTATTAGACTGACGTGATAACTAACTACACCACAACACCATTAGAAGCCTCCCTGAAAGGTCAACCAAACTATAGAGTTAAGCCTAAACTTCCTAGAGCCTAGAGGAAAGCCCGTGGAAACCTACCAGGAACTAGATGCGATGAGAGCCTATAAGTAGTCTGCTTATCGAGTACTTTTTTACTCGCTGCATTTTAGATTTCATTTTCAGGTCTTCCCCAACTGTCGCTTGAGGTGGGGGAGCGTTTGAGAGCTGCATTGTCACTTGAGGGTCGTTTATGAGTGTCGACCCGGTCTGTGTACTTTGGGTCTTTTATATTTTTTTCAAAATAGTACCCCGAACCCTTTCTCCATATGTAACAAATCTTTAACAACACATGTTTGCATTGTCTTTCAATTTGTTCTAGTCGAGGTGTTGTTTGACTTTAAATTGCATTATCTGAATGTTTAATTTAATTTAATTTTGCTTCTAGTTTTGTTTTGTTCTTTTTTTGTCATTTTCGTTCGTTTAAAATGTTAGGGTCGCACAACAACGCACAAACTCGATCTAGATGAACACAAAAAACAGGAGAGTGAATTTGTATTGATGACTTCAAGTATGTACAACAAGAGAGAATACAGAGAATAGAAAGTTACTTTTCAAAGCTCGGCGGATATATATATATAGTTAAGTTTACTATATATAGCTTTATTAGATTTAGCCATCTACTATATATAGCTATTTACTATATATAGTTTTACCAAATTTAACCATCTACTATATATGACTATTTGCCATATATAGCTTTACCGGATATAGCTTTACTAGAAATAACCGTTCACAAGCTATAAATAAGCAGCAGGCTCCATAACCTAACAATTCTCCCACTTCGAGACTGATCTAGTCAACCAAGAATTTCATTCTCAAACGACCATGAGCATCTTCATGGCACCATATCAATTGAGGCTTTGCACAACCTCAATATTCCAACGTCAACACATTTTGTCAACATGTTTGTTGGATTCTTTGCACCCTCTATCTTCTCCAAACACATCACCATCTTTCACTAACCTGCAAGTGAAACGGTATCATCTTATGTGTTTTCTCTTTAAATGATAGACCGGGTTCCTTCGCCAACTGTATGACACTCTGACTATCTTTATAAAGAATATCTTCGTGCTACTTCTTGTCCCTTCTTCTAGATAGTCAGTCATCCATATCGTCTTCTTTCCAGCTTCAGCTATTGCCACGTACTCAGCCTCAGTACAATGCATTTTTGAAGCCTAGACGTCCCATCATCCATGGCTTGCTCCTACTTGGTTGTATCCTCCAACTTTAGGGCCTCATCAAAGGGCTCTGGTTCCTTTTCATCAGCAACAGATAGTGTAATGAAGGTACATACATATCTGATACTCTGATAGTACAGGATGATCTTCTCAACACCGATTCAGGTGTCACTTGCTTTACTGCTTGTTCTTCTACAACAATCTCAGGAGTTTGTTGAGTATTTGCTACAAGATCACTAGGTGATTTTCTCCGCAACTCAACCTCAACTCCCACTTACTTTGTTGTCTTGGAACCTTGCTCCACATCTGGTTCCTCAGCAGTAGTCTTAGAAGTTTCTTGAGTTTCTGCTACGAGATCACTAGATGAGTTTCCCCGCAACTCAAGCTCAACTCCCACTTGCTTCGTGGTCTTGGAACCTTGCTCCACATCTGGTTCCTCAGCAGTAGTCTTAGAAGTTTCATGAGTATCTGCTACAACATCACTAAGTGAGTTTTCCTGCAACTCAAGCTCAACTCCCACTTGCTTCGTCGAACCTTGCTCCACATATGGTTCCATTTCCAACCGCACTTTCTTCAATTCTTTGGTGGTCCTTGTGAAGCTAACTCGTTTCTGCTTGTTCATAACGTAGTTCTCACGACGACCCACATCAACAGATTTCAGACCTTCTAAAACTCCTTTCGTAGACTTGAATTTGAAGCACTCTCAGCAACAACAGCTATGTTCATACACCTTGCAGTGGTGTATAAGGTTCCAGATTTTAAGCCACGTGCTACCACCGTAGCACCCTTCATAATCTTCCACGAACTCTTCCCTAACTTTGTTGCATAACCTGTGCTGTCCAACTGACCAATAGTGATCAGGTTCTTTTTTAGACAAGGAATATATCTGACATCCTTTAATGTCCACTGATTTCCTGCCGGAGTTTTTATGCAGACATCTCCTTTTCCTTTAATCTCCAAGTCTTTGTTGTCGGCAAGATACACCTTCTCAAAATTTCCAGACTTGAAATTTCGGAACTGTAACGACCCGGGAAAGAAAGAAAAAAAAAATATAATAAATAAATAAATAAAAGAGGAAAACGAGAAAACAAGAAAACAAAAAAACAAAAAAAAAAACTCAGTCGCCCGAAAACCCGCGAGTTTTTCGGCGACCGCCGAGTTTCGAGGAACCCACGCGAAACGACGGCCACAACACGCCCAGCCCTCAGCCCACGACACCCAGCATCTTCAGAACACCTGCAAAGGGAGAAAAGATAGAAAATTTCGAGAGAGAGAGAGAGAGATTTCGGACAAACGTCGGCGAGTGTCCAGTTTCTCCGACGAGCCCTCAAACCACCCTCAAACCGACACCAAACGACCTGTTACCACCATGAGAAGGATCCCTAACGAAAGCACAATAACTCAGGGTGCGTTTTGTGTTATTTTGTAAGTGTCGTCGTCGATAACCGAGGTCGGAAAATTAGATTTTCTTAATCGTTCTTAGATCTGTGGCTTTTAGGAGCTTTTAGGCCGCAAAACTCCCAGAAAAGAAATAAAGACGACGAACAAAGAGGAAAAGGGAAGAAAGAGGACCGAAATCGGCAATGGAAACGTCGTGGGAAGGAGAGAGAAAGCTCGCCGGAAAATCGGCCGAAGTCGGGTAAGGAAGACGAGATCCACGGATCCGGGTCAACCCGAACCCAAAACCCGAGAGAGCCAGCCCATTCCTCCCTTCGCCTCTACCTTCGGCCCAGCCCAACTACAGCGGCCCAAACCTCAAACCAGCCTAGAATCTACGGTTCAGTTGAACCAACCCAGACTAGACCCACGGTCCAATTGAGCCGGCCTGCAAACCAAACACTTGCGGCCCAGCCCAGTAAGCTGAGGCCCAACGATTAGCCTTGGCCCAGTAGCCTTCCACAGCCTGCGACCTGAACCGGACTGCGACCCGCGCTTCGACCCGACACGACCGCTCGATGTGGCTCTCTCTGCTGCCGCCACGTGTCACATAGCGGCGCAGGCAGTCCCACGGCTCGGCTGGGCGCAAACGGCTTGGCTCCCTCCAGTGACGCTCCGGCGGCTCCTCTGGCGGCTGTTCGGCTCGACTCACCTGTTTTTAGCCCGGTTTCCACTGTTTCGACCCTCCCAGATCTATTTTCTGCCCCGATTAAGGTATCCGAGGCCGTTTTAGAGCCGTATTTCACATTTATTAAATTATAGGTAAATTAATTATGAAATACTAACGGAAAGTGGTGAACGATGTGATAGGAAACAAACCCCGGCGACGTAGGAAGCAGCTCTCACGGAACGGGAGCTTAAGTTTAGCTATTTAGGGAGTACTTCGGTCAAGGCCAACCAAGTAAGTGGCCTTACTATAGGCTAGGCTAAATAATTGTATGAGTTATGATGATGTGTGGATTATGATGCTTGATGATATGTGCGGTATATACATATTTTGTTGAGTGACGCTTGATATGTTTGACGCACGTTGTGGCATTATGATGAGCATGATGATTGCATGATTTTTACCTTAATATGATGATGTTTTCCATATTGAGCATGCTAGATGATGATGAGTGCCATATTACATGATATCGTTAGATCGACGTAGGACACAACCCTAAGAGCATGAAAATGATATTAATATAAATATCCACGAGTATGCATTACCTAGAGTAACAAAGAGATGAGACTAGAGGGTTGTGTCAGAAGAGACATTACGATGGATTTAGAGGGACCTCATGCATTTTGTATGTTCATAAGCATAGGGCTACTTTCCCTAGAGATGATGAGTGCGGACGCGCACCTTATGATGAGCGCGAATGCGCATAGGTGCGAAAGCACACAGATGAGGGTGTTCATGAGGCGCATGACACTATGGGGTTCCGCTGACCTCCGGACGTCGCTACAGATTAGCTTGACCAGAGGGTCCAAGGGGTGTGCGAGCGCCCTGGGGACTCACACGCACGTGTGAGTCGTGTGTAGGGAAGTACTACACATCCAATTTGTCCGAGACTGAAGGCCACCCCTAAGATGATTAGAGATAGGTCCCTAAATCATGATTGCATGTGTTTGCATTTGCATGGCCCCTATAGCGGGGCCACTTACTGAGTATTCTTTGAAATACTCAGGCCGTGTGCCACATCATTTTTCAGGTAAAGGCAAGGCGCACTTGTAAGGAGGACGGCGGCATCGCGAGCAGAGACTGTAGCACGTGCATATGGTAGATTCATATTTAAATTTCTAGTCTTCAGTTAGAATAGGTTGTTTTGCATTTCATTGTTTTAAATTATTTTATATTTGTTTTTTTTTTCTCTAAATTTCAGTATTTCATATTTAAACACGTAAGACCATGGCTGTGTTTTCCAGAGAAGAAATTGTTTCAAAAGTTTTTTTTGAAGTTTACGTTATCAACTATGTTCATGTAAGAGTTATATTTCCGCATTATAGATCAGCATGAGACGTTAGTAGCGACTCTGAGTATGTGGAAATTTAGGGTCGTTACAGGAAGAACTCTTTATTTGGAGACGAATGAAAAAATGCACTTGAATCCAAAATCCAGGATTCAATCGAACTGTCCACGTTGAGGATTAGAGCATCCCCAATGTCTTCTGTTGAATTTATAGAATCATCATCATCTCCAGATTTGTGATTCTGCTTCCTCCTTGGTCTTGTACAACCTTTTCGAAAGTGACCTTTTTCTCCACAATTCCAACAGATTACGTTTGCTCTATTTGGAGATTTTTCTCGGTTCTTTGATTTTGATCGCCCATATTTGTTTGAGCTCTTTGATTTACTTCTTCCCCTTCGATCAACACTGAGAGCATTGCCTGATGAATCTCTAGTTTCCCGTTTGCGAATACTTTCGCTGAGAACTATATCTCGAATTTCATCAAACTTCAGTTTATCAGATCCTCGGGAACTGCTGATTGCGGCAACAACAGTATCCCATGACTCGGGTAAGGATGACATCAAAATCAACGCTTTAATTTCATCTTCGAAATTAATTTCCACCGAACTCAGTTGACTTATGATCATATTGAATTCATTTATATGATCAACAACAGGTCCACCTTCAGACATATGTAGATTGAACAATCTCCGCATCAAATACACCTTGTTCATAGCCGATGGTTTTTCATACATATTTGACAGCGCCTTCAATAGATCTGACGTTGTCTTCTCCTTGACAATGTTGAACGCCACGTTTCTAGATAGTGTCAACCGGATAAGCCCCAAGGCTTGTCGATCCTTGAGCTTCCACTGTTCCGTGGTCATGGTATCTGGCTTCACCCCCAACAGAGGTTCGTGAAGTTCTTTCTAGTACAGATAATCTTCAATCTGCATCTTCCAGAAACCGAAATCGGATCCATCAAACTTCTCAATTCCAATCTTTGAACTTTCCATCTTCATAGATCGTGGTGAATTCGCCTAGCTTTGATACCAGTTGTTAAGGTCGCACAACAACGCACACACTCGATAGATGAACACAAAGAATAGGAGAGAGAAAATGCAAGAGAACTCTCGCTAAAGAAATTTGTATTAATGACATCAAGTATGTACAGCAAGAGAGAATACAGAGAATAGAAAATTACTTTTCAAAGTTCTACCGGACTCGGATATATATATAGTTAAGTTTACTATATATAGCTTTACCAGATTTAGCTATTTACTATATATATATAGCTTTACCAGATTTAACCATTTACCCTCCACCAACCACGGGCTGAATGAAATTTACCATCTAACAAATGATTGATATTATTCATATAATAAATATACAAATATTTTGCGTTAAAATAGATATTATTTTGCATAAAAAAAAATAATAAATTTGATATTACTTTGAATTAAAAAAATATAATATTATTTTGAGTAAAAAAAATTATAAAAATATGTTTTGAGTAAAAATATTAGCTGGAACAAACTTAAAATAACTTGTTCCTAAATAAACTTAAAATCATCTTTTATTGCATAAACGAGTTGTTCCTAAATAAATTTAAAATCATCTTTTATTGAACAAACTTAAAATGATCTGGTCGTATAACAACAAGGTTAAAATCTCTAGTTCGTGCAACATATTTTGGTGTAACAAATTTAAAATCTCGTCTTGGTTGATAGGTATAAATTATTATAATTTTTTTAAATATTAATTTATATTAAGATCTTAAAATTATATGTATAAATTTATATAATATACATGCAAACTAAAAATCGTCGGTTTATAAAACAACAAACTTAAAATCACATGTTCGTAAAATAAGTTAAAAATCACATAGTAGTAGATCAAACTTAAAATCACTAGTTCTTAGAACAAATTAAAATCCGTTTCAGAGAACAAACTTAAATTCTTTGTTCGTACAGGAAACTTAAAATTCCTCTCTTAGAACAAACTCAAAATCCAAGAACAAACTTAAAATCTTTGTAGAACAAACTAAAAATCTCATGTTCTTAAAATTTACAGTTATTAAAACAAACTTAAAATCACACGTTGATACAACAAACTTAGAGCACCTATTCATAAATCAAACCTAAAATTACTTTTTGGTAGAACAAACTTAAAATCCCTTTTTCTTAGAACAAACTTAAATTCCCTATTCATAGAACAAACTTAAAATTAGAACAAACTCAAAATTCAAGAACAAACTCAAAATTCAAGAACCTTTCCTACAACAAACTTAAAATCTGTCAAAAAAAAACTTAAAAAAAATCCTCTGTTCTTAAATCAAACTTAAAATTCACGGTTATTAGATCAAACTTAAAATTCCAATTTTAAAATTACAAGAACTTAAAATTCCTGGTTAACAATATTATTTCCTTCTAGTATCCAGAACAAACTTTTCATGCAAACTTTGGTTTTATCCATAACAAACTCTTCATAAAAAAATAGATTGAACATGTCTGGATTTTTTTCTCTCCTCACAACCACTATGTGGTTTATCTTTTTTTTTTCTCTCTCCTCACCATTACAAACCCTAAGTGGCTTTATTTTTTCTATCTCTACTAGTGATGTCTCTAATGGCGGCGATTGTCGGAAACGCGACCACGCTAATGACAGTTAATATATTTTTTCTCTCTCTCTCTTCATCATTACAAACTTGAAGTGGCTTTAATATTTTTTTTTTCTCTCTACTTGTGACTTCTGTGATGGCGACGATTGTCAAAAATAATAGACTAGAGTTACTCATATTAATATTGAACTTTTGCTATGAAACAAAACAAAACATAGAAATATGCCCATAGAATTTCTCATCTCATATCTGAAAAGTGAAGGATGAAAGTGAGAAGGAAGTTGTAGTAAGACTTCAAAAGAATCGGTTGGCATGAGCTGTAGGTGACGCCAAAGATGAGTGAGCACTATGAACCCCATCAATCTCAGCAATTCAGCCATTGTGACCTTGCAACAAAATACAAAATAGTTCAAATGTGTATTTACACTCCACTAACCACTGGTGGAATTAAATTCACCACCTAACAAATGATTTATAGTATTCATATAATAAATATATAAATATTTTGGGTAAAAAAAGATATTTTGGATAAAAAAATAATGAACTTATTTTAAGTAAAAAAATATTATATTATTTTGAGTAAAAAAAAACATAATAAAAATATGTTTTTGAGTAAAAATATAAGATGTTTCGATACAATAAACTCAAATTTCTTTGTTCTTAGAACAAACTTAAAACAATTCGTATGTAAAGAACTTAAATTTATTTTTTCATATAAAACAAACTTAAAATCCCTGTTCATAGACCAACAAACTTAAAATGTCATGTTTGTACAATAAACTTAAAATTGTTAGCAACAAACTTAAAATCCACTGTTCTTACCGCAAACTTAAATTTCAGTGTTCGTATAACAAACTTAAAACAACCTGTTTATAAACAAACTTAAATCATCTGTTCACAGAACAAACTTAAAATTTCTTGTTCGTAGAACAAGTTTAAAATCTCCTGTTCGTACAATAAACTTAAAATACCATGTTGTAGAACAACAAACTTAAAATCTACTACGTTCTAGAACAACAAACTTAAAATCTGTGTACAATAAATACACACATTTATTAATATGCTAAAAATGGTTGAGGAGGCTATTGAGCCATTCTCTATAAATGTCTATCCCAACTGCATACTTCTTCACCTTTCACTTTCATCATCTTTCCTAAACTTCAAATGGGAGGTAGCTATATTTTTTCTTGTTTTATTTAGCTAGGATGTAGCTTGATAAGAGCGGTGATGAGAGTTGTAAAGGTAAGCCTATCGCTATGTTCACTATTCATGGATTCTAACCCAACAATTACTCCCTGCCTACCTGCAAAAGGCAGGTGTGAAATAAACTTTAGGTGAGATTTTTTGTAAAAAAATATTAGTATAATTTATATATTTTATAGTAGGTAGGTATAAATTATACTATTTTTTTTAAATACTAATTTATATTAAAATCTTAATATGTATAAATTTATATAAATACTAATTTATACATAAAATTATTATGATTAAAATACTAATTAAAAAAATATATATTATTATAATGGGTTACAAAGAAAATATCTCACAGCAACACAGACTTAGCCGTGAGAATGGTCTTGGATTTTAAAATACTGGGAATTCTCATTATAAAGGAAAATCGAGATCTATAATGGACATAGATGAATCGAGGGGAAAATTGAGGATAGAGAGCATAATTTCCTCTTTTCCAGCGTTTTTCAGCACCACAGGCTTGTGTAAAATGCATTTATGTTTACAATAATTTGAGAAATGTTAGAGCGTACCAAGACTTGTAAACGGACTTAAATCGAAGAAGAGTCTCTGGCGGGAGACGCCACAGAACCTCCATCGTTAGATCGAAATTATTTCCAAAAATTGCCGCCATTAGAGAAGTCAAGAGAAAGAAACAAAAAAAAAAAGCTAGTTAGGGTTTGGAATGGAGAGGAGAGAGAGAAAAAGATATGAACAGCGGTTGGAGGGGTCTTAAAGAGAGAGAATAATTAAGGCCAGGTTTGAGGATGCAAGAAGGGTGGGAAAGGATTGGGTGCAGCCCAGAACAACGAAGGCATCATATCATTTATATTATTATTTTTTTCTTTTAAAATTAAAAAATACTTATTTTAATTCACACGGCTCAATTTAACATTGAGAAAACGAAAACGAAAAAAACATAGAGAAGTTGTACACTCATATTTAAAGTGTTTCGAATGAACCAAGAAAAAACAAAAAAAAAAAAACATAGAGAAGTTATACCCTCCTAATTAACCTGTCTCTAAACTAGAGCAAATTTAAAATCTAAAATCATAGAACAAACTTAAAATCCAAGATCTATTTTCTGAGAACAAATTTAAATTTCCTTGGTAGAACAAACTTAAAACCATCCATTCTTAAACAAACTTAAAATTATTTGTTAGGAGTATAACAATTTAAAATTTCATGTTTATACAACAAACTTAAAATCCCTCCTACAACAAATTTAAAATCTCCGTTCATAGAACAAACTTAAAATTTCGCGTTCATAGAACAACAAACTTAGAAATCTCATGTTTGTACAACAAACATAAAATAGCTCGTTCATAAAACAAACTTAAAATCCCCTATAACAACAAACTTTTAATGGAAGACAACTAAGGACCCGTTTAAAAAATAAAAATATGTGAGACTGGACCCGGTCAAGAAACCACCCAAATGGACCTTCCCTCTTTATTCCTTTTTATTTTTTTCTATTTTCTTTTCCTCGGTTCTTCTCTCCAGACCCTTCTGTCTCTTTTTTTTTTTTATGTCTTCTTGTCTTGTTTCTCTCACCAGTTCTATGGTTGTCGGATTTTGTCGCCCTTGTTGGTATAGGTCAGAACTCTGGTGGTTTTCTTCATGTTGTTTTCATCTTCATATTGTAGCTTGTACAATTGAACTAGTAGACCAAAGAGAAGGGATGTTAATTCCAGAACTGGATATTTTTCGAATTGCAAACATTTCCATTTTGGCAGGTATGTTTTATGTTATTTGTATCTTTAAATTGTAGCTTGTACAAGTGAAACACTTGGATCAAATATTTGACAATAAATAGAGGTGCATAGTAACACCATATCAATCCCAAACACACGAGTCTTCCACTTGTTTGTCTGTGTCATTTTGCTTCCAATAGCTAAATCACAGCTTTTTGACCACTTTTAGTTTGTCAGCATTGGCTTTATAATTTTTGTGCTAGGACAATGTGGAGGAGGAGGGATAAATTCCTTCATAATCCATGGCTTGTGGCTTGAGAAGGGAAGAAACTCGGTAACTAACTACTGGACACCTCCTTTGTTTATAAACAGGTAAAACTCAAACATTAATTTATTTTAGTTCAATTTATTAGATGTGCAAATCATAGATAGTTCATTATGTTTGGATTACAATAGTCAAGGGTGAAAAAATTAATAATTTTCTTGTTTCATGTTGTCTTCAAATTGTAGCTTGTACAAGTGAACAAGTAGACCAAAGAAGAGGGATGTTCATTCCGAATATTGTTCAGGATTGCAAGCATTTCCATCTTTAGCAGGTCTATTTCATATTATTTTCATCTTCAAATTGTAGCTTGTACAAACGAAACACTTATATCAAATATTTCACAATAAATAGAGGTGCATAGTAAAGTCATAATAAAAAACAGTTCCCACAACACTTTTCACCATACCAATCCCAAACAAAGTCTTCCCCTGTGTCATTTTGCTTCCAATAGCTAAATCACATCTTTTTAACAACTTTTAGTTTGTCCAGTAGTGACCTTATAATTCAATGTGTAGGAGGAGGAATGAATTCCTTCATAATCCATGGCTTGTGGCCTCATGAGGGAAGAAACTCGGTAACTAACTGTCGGGGCACTTCTTTGTTTATAAACAGGTAAAACTCAAACATTTATTTATTTTAGTTCATTTTATTAGATGCGCAAATTATATTTAGTTCATTATGTTTGGATTATTATAACGACCCTAAATTTCAACATATCTAGAGTGGCCACTAACGTCTCATGCTCATCTATAATGCGGAAATATAACTCTTACATGAACATTATTTATAACGTAAACTTAAGAAAACATTTAAAAAAACTTCTTCTCTAGGAAACATAGCCATGGTCTTGCGTGTTTAAATGCAAAATACTAAAATTTAGAGAAAAGAAAAATAAATACAAAATAATTTAAAACAATGCAATGCAAAACAACCCATTCTAACTTAAAACTAAAAATTTAAATATGAGTCTACCGTATGCACGTGCCACATTCTTTGCTCGCGATGTCGCCGTCCTCCGTACAAGTGCGTCTTGTCTTGACCTGAAAAATGATGTGGCACACGACCTGAGTATTTCAAAGAATACTCGGTAAGTGGCCCCACTATAGGGGGCCATGCAAATGCAAACACATGCAATCATGATTGAGGGACCTATCTCTAATTATCTTAAGGGTGGCCTCTAGTCTCGGACAAATTGGATGTGTAGTACTTCCCTACACACAACTCACACGTGCGAGTGTGAATCCCCAGGGCACTCACACACCCCCTGGACCCTCTGGTCAAGCTAATCTGTAGTGACGTTCGGAGGTCAGCGGAACCCCATAGTGTCATGTGCCTCATGAACACCCTCATCTGTGTGCATTCGCGCACATCATACAGTGCGTGTTCGCACTCATCATCTCTAGGGTAAGTAGCCCTATGCTTATGAACATACAATATGCATGAGATCCCTCTAAATTCATCATAATGTCTCTTCTGACACAACTCTCTAGTCTCATCTCTTTGTTACTCTAGGTAACACATACTCGTGGATATTTATATTAATACAATTTTTACTCTCTTAAGGTTGTGTCCTATGTCGATCTAACGACATGATGCAATATGGCACTCATCATCATATAGCATGCTCAATATGGAAAACATCATCATATTTAAGGTAAACGTCACGCAATCATCATACTCATCATATTGCCACAAAGTGTATCAAACATATCAAGTACGACATTCATCAAAATATATATATACTATGCACATCATGAAGTATCGTAACCCACACATCATCATAATTCATACATCATCATAACTCATATATCGCATCGTACGACATAGTTCATACATCATCATAACTCATACAATTTTTAGCCTATCCTATAGTAAGACCACTTAACTGATTAGCTTATATGGGTGTCACCAATTTATCCTTAATGAAAGTTCGATTTTTCCCTTTGCATCCAAGGCAACTTATATGAATCCATGGCATCAATTTCATGTTCAATTCTCTAACTCTTACAATGGTTCATGTGCTAAAGTTCATGTGAGCATTAAAGACTTTGCATGGATAAAGTCTTGGAACGTTATAATATACCTCTAAATATATGTACATATTATATATATATATATATATATATATATATATATATATATATATATATATATATATATATATATATATATATATATATATATATTTATTGTATTTATATTAAGATTTCATTTTCTATTTTTTTATTTCGAGTGACTACTTTATTGTCTTATGATATTCTTCCTATATTTTGCTATTTTTCTCAATTTTTGTTCAAGACATATTCTTAACCAATTTTTAATGGATTCTTACTTAATTATAATAATTTTTTTTTGGTCGTTACATTATCTACCCCTAAAAAGAACTTTCGTCCTCGAAAGTCTCAAACTCTTGTACTAGCTCGGGGTATTTTTCTCTTATTTCGTCCTCACGCTCCCACATGGCTTCCTCGCGTGGTGATTCAACCACATTACCTTAACGAACGCAATATTCCTGTTGCGTAAGGTTTTTACTTCTCTAGCTAAGATTTTTACTAGTTTTTCCTCGTAGCTCATATCTTCATTGAGTTGGAGTGGTTCGCGGTCTATTTCGTGGATAGGGCCCGTAATGTACTTCCTTAGCATCAACACATGAAATACATCGTGTACTCTTGAGTGGGCTAGAGGTATGACTAACTTATATGCTACTGGACCAACTCGCTCTAGGATCTCGAATGGTCCAATGAATTTAGAACTTAACTTGCCCTTATGTCTGAACCTCAAGACACCTTTCATAGGTGTCACCTTGAGGAATACTGGGTCTTCTATCTCAAACTCCAGACTTCTACGCCTTACATTGGCGTAGCTTTTCTGTGTACTTTGAATGGTAAAGCATCCTCGCTCGAATTTTCTAGACAGCCTCATTGGTGATTCAAACCAGCTCGGGTCCTACTAACTCTCTCTCACCTACTTCGTCCCAACATATTGGGGACCTACACCGTTTTCCGTATAGGGCCTCAAACGGTGCCAATTCCAATAGTTGCTTGGAAGCTGTTATTATACGAGAATTCCATCAAGTGGAGTTTGAAATCCCAACTTTCCTTAAAATCTAGTACTCAAGCGCATAACATGTTCTCTAGAATTTGGTTTAAACACTCCGTTTGTCCATCTGTTTGAGGGTGAAAGGCGGTACTAAAGTCGAGGCAGGTACCCAGTGCCTTTTCAAGTCCGCGCCAAAACGCTGACGTAAAGCGTAAATCCCAATCTGACACTATAGACACTGGGACTCCATGTAGTCTTACTATTTCTTTGACATGCAGTTGTGCCCAATTGTCAACTCTATATGTAGCTTTCCTAGGTAGGAAGTGTGCCGATTTGGTCAACTATCGACAACTACCCAGATCACTGTATATGCTTTGTGCGTTTTGGGTAATCCTATTATGAAGTCCATCGCTATGTTTTCCCATTTCCACTCTGGTATGCTTAGGGGCTGCAACAACCCCGCCGTCTTTTGTCTAGGAGCTTTCACTTGTTGACAAACTAAGCACTTGCTCACAAACTCGGCCATGTTCCTCTTCATGCTCTTCTATCAGAAATGTTGTTTAAAATCTTGGTACATTTTAGTATCTCCTGGGTGCATGACAAATGGCGAGTTGTGAGCTTCCGTTAGTATCTCTTTCCTTAACTCCTCTGGTACACATAGGCGTCCCTGATACAATAGTCCTTATCTGAGGACTTCGAGAACCTGTCTACTAGACTTTTGTCTAGCTAGCTTAGGACTTTTGTCTAGCTTGCCCAGGACTTTCTGTAGGCTTGGATCCTCTCGTTGGGAGGTAATAATTCTCTATCTAAGCGTAGGTTGCACTGTGACTCGGGCCAGCTGTGCTATGACTCTCTCGATCGCTACAGCTATGTTGGCTCGCTTCAGTTCTCTTTTACCCTTACTTCCCTTGTAATGAGAACCGACGAGTGGGCCGTCTTTCTACTCAAAGCGTCTGCGACCATGTTTGCTTTTCCAGGGTGGTACTGGATATCTACACCGTAGTCCTTCACCAATTCTAGCCACCTTCTTTGCCTCATATTTAACTCTTTCTGGGTGAAGAAATATTTTAAACTCTTGTGGTCAGTAAAACGTTGAATTTTCTCTCCATACTGATAGTGTAGCCAAATTTTCAGTGCGAACACTACAGCGGCCAACTCAAAGTCGTGGGTAGGGTAATTATATTCGTATTCTTTTAGCTGACAGGACGCGTAACCAACAACTTTACCATGTTGCATGTGTTGGGTTTTATGTCCTAAAACTCATACTTTGTAAACAAAAAATATATTCTATTTTCAATAAAGTTATTATTGTTGTTTATTCAGTAAAGATTGTTATTGAATAAAGTGAAATTTACGATCATTAATCTAAATCCAATAAACTAAGAACACTCTGGCTATAGTATGATTACTTGAACTATATGTAGAGACATAAGAGTGGATCAAGTTCAAGTATATAGTCAAAATGATCTATAGTATAAGGATAAGACTGAGTACCTTATTCTAGGGACACTATGGATGCGGCACACTTTTGTATATGATATAAATAATGTGATCAATAAATTGTACATGTGGAGACATGTGAGTGGGGGCGTCCTATGCAATGAGTATTGCATAAGATCGGACCATGAAGAAAACCACTCTCACTTTATAATGTCGTTTACTGTTGAGACTGATTTTCTTTTCATTCGATAACCTAGGTAACTCGGTTTTAATCCTGAGCTAACCATGAACTCCTGTTTATTCGGAATTATCCTTAGATTTGCACGGGTGAGAGTGGCTCTAGTTCGCCGACTCAATAAGCCTCCCATTTCAGGGGTAAGACTGGGTGAATGGCTGGGGATGTGGGGTGCAAGACGGAATTCACTCCTACCCACTTTTAGGGATAGAAGAGAGGTAGTTTCCTTAAGCACTGACTCCAGGTCTTGAACAAGGGGCCCCACCCTCTCATTAGCCTGAGAGGGATTCGGTTTACTGGTTGGACCACAAACCAATTGTTCATTAGAGGATCAGTGAGACATAAGGAACAAGAAGTAACTTTAGGGGTAAAACGATAAATTGACCCAGCTCTAGTTACGAACAACCTGTGAAGGATCGACTTACTAATCATGGTTATATCAAATGGACAGAAATATATCTATAGTGAGGGGAGTGCAACTACTAGGCTATAGTGGAGTGTCCTAGTAGTTAACGAATGTTGGTTAACAAGGTTAATGAGTTTAACCGGTTAATCTTGGATCGTTGGAGCCCATGATCTATAGGTCCATTAGGTTCCTCTGCTAGCTCATATCGAACTAAACCATAGAATAGTGTGATGAGTGAGTTCGAAGTGTTCGAATTCAAATTAGGGAATATGCGCTACATATATACGATATATTTAACCGCATTTTTGTTTTATTTACAAATTAAACAAAAAGAGAGAATCTGAGATATTTAAATAAGATTTAAATATCTTAATCAATTATGTGTCGGAATTGATTAGGATTGACATTTGAATTAATATTAAATATTAATTAAATAGTTTAATTAATCATTTAATGTTACTTTAATTTGAAATTCATTATTCAAATTAATTGTTGAATTAAAATGAAGAAAGTCAAAATGTTGACTTCATTTAATGAAAAAATCCATGTTAGTGGAATTTTGAGGTGTCAAAATTTGGTTAACCAAACTTGCATGCTTGCCAAATAAACCCCACAAGTTTGAGTGGAATTTTGAGTGTCAAAATTTGGTTAACTCAAACATTCATGCTTGCCACATAATCCCAAACATTTGAGTGGAATTTTAAGTGTCAAAATTTGGTGATCTCAAATTTGCATGAACATGCAAACATGACTCTTTAAATAGAGTGATCATGGTACATGGAAGGTCTTCTTCTTCTTGGTGAAAAACCTTGAGAAAAACCTCTCACAAACACTCTCTTCACATATACAAAATCCCTCCCAAGTTTAGTCACTCACCGGATTCCACAATCCCGTTCTAAGGCCGGAGGATAGTGGAGAAGACATTAGTGGTGGTTCGAAACCGGTTTGTGAGAAAAAAGAAGTTTGAACTACAAAAGGTTAGTATCTAAACTCATTAAGTTTTAATACTTATGAACATGCTAGTTATTTATTATAATTGATAGTCTAAAAGTGCCTAAGATCCAAATTGCTTCTGCATGTATTATATTGACACCATCAGCATTAACACACATCCTAGTCCATTCTTGGATGCGTCACTATAGATTACGTACTCTTCTGAGATCTTGGGTACTGTGAGTACTGGGGTGGTTACCAATCTCTCTTCTAGGTCCTCGAAGCTTGCCTCACAAACATCATTTCATATAAATGGTACCCCTTTTCTCGTTAACTGTGTCAAAGCAAGGCTATTCTAGCGAAGTCCTGCACGAACCTTCGATAGTATCCCCCTAGTCCCAAGAAACTCCGTACTAATGTTACCGTAGTTGGGCGTTCCTACTTTGTGACTGCTTTGACCTTAGTAGGATTTACGGATACTCCGTCCTTTGTCACCACGTATCCTAGGAAAGAGACTTGTCGTAACCAAAATTTACACTTTGAGAACTTGGGGTATAACTTGTTCTCTCTTAGGGTGGCTAGGACTTTTCAGAGGTGTTCCTGGTGTTCCAGGTCTATTTTCGAGTACACTAGGATGTCATCAATGAGCACGATCACAAAAGTGTCTAGACAGTCCTTGAACACTCGGTTCATTGACTCCATGAACATAGCTGGAGCATTGGTGAGGCCAAATGACATCACCACAAACTTGTAGGGATCATACTTGTCCTAAATGCTATCTTTGGTACGTCTTTTTCTTTACTCTTTATTTAATGGTAACCTGACCGCAGATCTATCTTAGAAAATAACGTTGCCTCTTTGAGTTGATCGAATAAGTCTTCTATTCTAGGCAGAGGGTATTTGTTCTTTATGGTTCTCTTATTTAACTCTCTATAATCGATGCACAAACGCATCGATCCATCTTTCTTCTGAACAAACAGAACTGGCGCAGCATAGGGGAATATGCTAAGTCGAATGAACCATTTATCCCGTAAGTCTTGTAATTGCGCCTTGAGTTCCTTCAACTCTGCTAGAGTCATGCGATAGGGTGCTTTAAAAGTAGGCCCAATTTCTGGCTCGAGTTCGATGACGAAGTCGACCGCTCGAGAAGGGGTATTCCAGGTAGGTGGTCCAGAAATACATCTGGGAACTCCTTTACGATTGGCATGTTTTAAAGGGTCTTTTCTTTTCCTCTTATGTCTACGACACCTACTAATATAGTCCAACCGCCTTGTTGGACTCATCTCTTTGCTTTCATCATCGAGACTACCTTTGGGGTAGTCCCGGTACTTGTGCATTTAAATTTAAAGCAAGATCACATCGATGGTGAGTTGCGACAGTCTATACTAGTACGGTTTGCAGCTAGTCAATCCATGCCTAGTATTACGTCGAAGTCGATCATCTTTACTACCATTAATACTACGCTTAGAGTTTGGTTGGCTACTAATTCAAACCCTGTCTCTGATCCCTCTCGAGGTGGGCTCTCTTCAGCCTCACCTCGTTCTCTACCTCTAATATGAGGTCGTCCCATTCTTTGTCTTACTCTTTCGCGTGGTCTAGGCAGTATGGTTCTAGAATCCAAGGTAGCATCTCTTAAGTCTAAGGCTCATTACCTATGAAATTATGCTATACATCACATCTGCTAAGTTCACATCATATTGCAAACAAAATCACTCAGCATGCAACACATCACATCATGCTCTTAAATAAATACGTGAAATATCACAACTATTTCAGTAACATTAACATAAAAATGCATGCGAGTTTAAAGACGTTTCTCTTTTCTTATCTTGTGCAAGGCGTACCTGACGGTGACAAGGCATCGACGTTGGGACCATGGAACGTGTCAAGCCTACATTGTAGGCTAGTCTACAGAATCTAAAACCTAGAGCTCTGATACCAACTGTAACGACCCTAAATTTCCACATATCTAGAGTCGCCACTAACGTCTCATGCTCATCTACAATGCGGAAATATAACTCTTACATGAACATCATTTATAACGTAAACTTCAGAAAACGTTTAAAACAACTTCTTCTCTGGAAAACACAGCCATGGTCGTACGTGTTTAAATACAAAATACTAAAATTTAGAAGAAAATAAAAACAAATACAAAATAATTTAAAACAATTTAAATGAGTCTACCCTATGCACGTGCCATAGTCTCTGCTCGCGATGTCGCCGTCCTCCGTACAAGTGCGCCTTGCCTTGACCTGAAAAATGATGTGGCACACGGCCTGAGTATTTCAAAGAATACTCAGTAAGTGGCCCCACTATAGGGTGTAATAGCCGAAAAATAAATAAACAAATAAACAAATAAAAAAAAAACTTTATAAAAAAAATAGTTAAAATAATAATAATAATAAATATATTAATTAATTAAAATTATAATAAATAAAAAAAATCATTCCCCACCTCTCTCCACTAACCCTTCGTCCTATCTCTCCTCGACCCATCCCACGTGACAAAAAAAAAAAAAAAAAAAGAGAAAGAAACACAAAAACAACAATGGTCAGATCTGAGAAGAAGTACAATGGCTATTGCAGAGTTAGAGATTTTTGTCAGTTATTAAGGTACAATCCTATCTCAGATTTCCTTTTCTTTTATAGGTAGGGTGATAAGAAATTAATTTAGGATCAAATCTTCTTTCCTATAGTATGTAATAATCAGATCCCATATACAATTATTAAATTTTTGTTAGCATTTTAATTATACAAAATAAGGTTATAAGTTAGATTCAATAAAATTTTAGGTGGCAAATCTATAAACTAAAAGATGGTAGCCTGTACTTAAAATTGGTCACTAATATCTGTTTACACAATTAAAAAACCTATTTACAGAATGAAAAAGATTAGAGAGAGAGAGGGAGGGAGATTGAGGAAAGATTTGTTAAACAGTATTTAACAATAAAAGGAAATATTAGACGGACACTGAGCTTTTAAAACCTATTTACAGAATGAAAAAGATTAGAGAGGGGGAGGGAGAGTAAGGAAAGATTTGTTAAACAGTATTTAACAATAATAGGAAATATGAGAGGAGCTCCTTTCAATTTTGTGTAACAGCAAATATTCAGAATTTTCATCAGAGGCAGTGAGCTTCTTTAAATTTTGTCGAACATAAAAGATCAGAATTTTAAGATGGCAATGTAAATTAGAGGAATAATTTTATAGAGATAAAACTTGAAACTGATGTCATGAGCTCATATAGGTTGACTCGGATTTCAAAGGACGAAATCGAACTTTCATTAAAGATATATTTATGACAACGACTTAAGCTATTCAGGTAAGTGACCTTACTATCGGCATGGTTATTTTTTGATGTTGACACGTGCCCTGTGGTTCTGCACGTGTCATATATATTGATATGCGTGAATTGTCTGTGGATCGATATGCTTCCTATATGTTATGTTATGTTATATTATATAATATGTGGATTGTATGATAATAATTATGGTACGATGTGCTCTAGGAGATGTTTGAGATAGGATACGAGAAGGATGCGCAAAACAAAATGTAACGATAGGAGTAAGATACGTTCACGAAACGTTAAGGTTAGGTTACATACCGGAGTGCTATGGATAGGAGATATTGATGAAAGAATACAGTTAGGTTATGGGTAGAAAGGGATAGGTTTGTGATAGATTGATAGAACGATGGCATTAGGATACGTTCTGGTGATGATATGACTAAGGTACGTCACGTAATGATATGTCTGTGATAGGTATAAGAACGTTAAGGCTATGGTAAGTTAGAGAACGATATGACTATGAAGTGTTTGCGTTATTGACTTGGTTATGATATGATACATTGTATGCTAGATTATTGTGCTTAAGTACGAAATCATGTGAACGTGAATGTATGTTATCTATGCTGCTTAGTTGATGTGATATGAATGCATGTGACGATGTGTGACCCTTATACGATTATGGCTTGTTGTATGAGTATTGAAATGTAACTGAATGAATTGTATGACATGAAATACGGTAAATTGCATGATACATAACCCCGCTAGGAATATGCATGATATGTAACGAAATGAGAATGAGATTGACATGTAAGCATGAAAACGTGACACGGGGTTATGTTCATTAAATGATGACTGTAGGACTAGTGGGACCTCATGCATATTGTGTGATCATGCATTTGGGGGGATACCCCTATCCCATCACGAGGGTACGGACGTGTACATCCAAATGGCAGGACAACGATCGTTATGCCCTGCATAGCGCTGCCGTGACGGTTTTAGTTTTAACGGGTCCCGGTGGCCCCTAGAGCATTCCCACCGGCTAGGGACAGTGGCCCAGCGGTGTGCGAACTAGCTGGTGAGCCCATACTCGCACGTATGGGCTGCGTGTAGAGTATATGGTACACGTCCACGATTACCTGTTAGGATTACACCGTAGGGAAAACGAAACAAAACGAAACGAAACGAAACGAAATGAAATGAAACGAAACGAAATGAAAGATAGGTCCCATCATTTCATTGCATGTGATTGTTGCATTTAACCCAATAGTGGGGTCACTTACTGAGTATTTCTTTAAATACTCAGGCCATGTGCTACTACATTTTTTCAGGTAAGGCAAGGCATTCCTGTACGGTTGACGACGACATCGCAACTCGAGATCATGGCACATGCATAAGATAGTGGTATTTATTTTTCTTAGACTTAGGATAGAATAGGATGTTTTAAACTTAAACGCTTATTTATTTTATTTCGGGTCTTTTGTTGTGTCGTTTTAAAGATGTTTTCGAAACACGTAAGTCCATGGCTGTGTTTTTAAGTTAAAGGTTATGTTTTATGGAATTTAAATGATGTCTTCCGCATTCAATGTTTATGGTATGTATACAGTAGCGACCTTAAATTAAGTAGAAAATTTCAGGTTGTTACATAGGGGGTCATGCAAATGTAAACACATGCAATCATGATTTAGGGACCTATCTCTAATCATCTTAAAGGTGGCAGTCTTGGACAAATTGGGTGTGTAGTACTTCCCTACACACGACTCACACGTGCGAGTGTGAATCTCCAGGGTGCTCACATACCCCCTGGACCCTCTGGCCAAGCTAATCTGTAGCGACGTCCGGAGGTCAGCGGAACCCCATAGTGTCATGTGCCTCATGAACACCCTCATCTGTGTGCATTCGCACCTGTGCGCATTCGCGCTCATCATACGGTGCGTGTCCGCACTCATCATCTCTAGAGGAAGTAACCCTATGCTTATGAACATATAATATGCATGAGATCCCTCTAAATCCATCATAATGTCTCTTCTGACACAACCCTCTAGTCTCATCTCTTTGTTACTCTAGATAACACATACTCGTGGATATTTATATTAATATCATTTTCACGCTCTTAGGGTTGTGTCCTATGTCGATCTAACAACATGATGCAATATGACACTCATCATCATATAGCATGCTCAATATGGAAAACATCATCATATTAAGGTAAACGTCACGCAAGCATCAGACTCATCATATTGCCACAAAGTGCATCAAACATATCAAGTACGACATTCATCAAAATATATATATACTGCGCACATCATCAAGTATCATAACCCACACATTATCATAACTCATACATCATCATAACTCATATACCGCATCGTACGACATAGTTCATACATCATCATAACTCATACAATTTTAATCGATTCTTACTTAATCATATTATTGGTCAATTCCAATCAATTCTTACTCCAACTATTCTTTTTTTTTCTCTTTTGATTTTGTATTTCGGCCTTCTCTATTTTCTCTTTTAGATCTCTCATGTTCTCTTTATTATTTTTTTCTCCTTTTCTGTATTTTTCTCTTTTAGTTCTTTCCAGCTTTCTTTATTTATTATTTTTTCTTTTTTCCTGCATTTCTTCTTTTCTTTTTTTCCTTTTGATTTTGTCTCACGTATTCGGCCTCCTATATATATATACATTTTTATCTTTTCTTTTGATTTTGTTAACAATATTCTAGCTCCTCTCTAGTCTTCTCAATTTTCTTGTATTCTAATTAATTCTTCATTCCAAAATCTTTCATTTCTCTTGTTTTCTTTTTTTTTTCTTCCTTTAATTCTGTTATCATTTAAATTCACAAATATCACAAAGAATTATCTTTCCTTTCTTATTTACTTGATATTTTTTTTTAAACCAAATCTTTTCTTTCCTAGTATTTATTCTTATTTTCCATTTTTCTCTTTGTTCTGTATTTTTTTTTATTCTCTTGACAGATATTAGCCTTAGTTATACTTAATTTTCTATAACCGGATAACCAAAATCAAAATAGATGTGCAGGGAACAACAGATCTGATTCTGAATAATTAGACAATAGAAAAGGAAATCTTATTCTGATAATATAAATAAAGAAGAGATCTGAAAAATGGTACCGTATTAACAAAACAAGATCTCTCTCCAATAATTAAATCTCCAGCTCTCCTGTTAAATCTGGTTGTTGGTATGTTTTTTTTTTTTCTTTCTTTATTTTTATTGTAGGAACCACAGATGCATCCTGTATTATGATTTGGGATTTTGACTGATGAGTTCGTTAAGGAGAGATAGTTGGGAGAGGAGGAGGGGTGAGTGGAGTGTAGTTTAGGGAAAATTATTATTTTAATTATTTAATTATTATTATTATTCTTTTTTTTTTGTTGGGTGGAAAAAATAATAATTTTATTGTTTCATGTTGTTTTCATCCTTAAATAGCTTGTACAAGTAAGAGTAGACCAAAGAAAATGGATGTTAATTCCATAACTGAATATTCTTCCGATGGTCTGTTTCATGTTCTTCTCATAGCTTCTAAAAGTGAAATACAGCTCCCACAACACTTTTTACCATACCAATCCCAAACACACGAGTCTTCTCCTATGTCATTTTGCTTCCAATAGCTAATCACAGCTTTTTGACCACTCTTAGTTTGTCTAGTATTGGCCTTCTAATTTTTGTGCTTTACAATCAGGACAATGTGTAGGTGGGGGGGGGGGGGGGGGGGGAGGGATAATTCCTTCACAATCCATGGCTTGTGGCCTCAGAAGAGAAGAAACTCGCTTACTATCTGCCGGGGCACCTTCTTTGTTTATAAACAGGTAAAACTCAAACATTCATTTATTTTAGTTCAGTTTATTAGATGTTCAAATTATAATTAGTTCATTATGTTTGGATTATAATATTTAACGGTGAAAAAAATAATAATTTTCTTGTTTCATGTTATTTTTATCTTCAAATTGTAACTTGTACAAGTAAACTAGCAGAACAAAGAAGAGAGATGTTAATTCCACAGCTGAATATTTTTGAGATTGCAAGCATTTTCCATCTTTAGCAGATATGTTTAATGTTATTTTCATCTTCAAATTGTAGCTTTACAAGTGAAACACTTAGATCAAATATTTCACAATAAATAGAGGTGCATAGTAACGCCATGATAAAAAATAGCTCCCACAATACTTTTCACCATACCAATCCCAAACACACGAGAATTCCCCTGTGTCATTTTACTTCCAATAGATAAATCAAACTTTTTTACCACTTTTAGTTTGTCCAGTAGTGGCCTTATAATTTTTGTGCTTACAATCAGGACAATGGGTAGGGGGAGGGATAAACTCCTTCACAATGGGCTTGTAGCCTCAGAAGGGAAGAAACTCGCTTACTAACTGCCGCGGCACCTCTTTTGTTTATAAATAGGTAAAACTCAAACATTCATTTATTTTAGTTAAGTTTAATAGATGTGAAAATTATAATTAGTTTATTATGTTTGGATTATAATAGTTAAGGGTGAAAAAAAAAAATTCTTGTTTCAAGTTGTTTTCATCTTCAAATTGTAGCTTGTGCAAGTGAATCAGTAGAACAAAAAAGAGGATGTTAATTCCAAAACTGAATATTCTTCAGATGGCAAGCATTTCCATCTTTAAGAGGTTTGTTTCATGTTATTTTCATCCTTAAATTGTAGCTTGTACAAGTGAAACACTTAGATCAAATATTCCACAATAAATAGAGGTGCATACTAACGCCATAATTGACAACAACTCCCACACACTTTTCAACATGCCAATCTCAAACACACGAGTCTTTCCCTGTTTCATTTTGCTTCCAATAGCTAAATCACAGCTTTTTGACCACTTTTAGTTTATCCAGCAATGACCTTAAAAGTTTTGTGCTTTTCAACAATGACAATGTGTAGGAGGAGGGATAAATTCCTTCACAATCCATGGCTTGTGGCCTCAGAAGGGAAGAAACTCGATAACTAACTGACCGGGCACCTCCTTTGTTTATAAACAGGTAGAACTCAAACATTCATTTATTTTAGTTCAGTTTATTAGATTTGAAAATTATTAAATGAAATTTCTTGTTTGAAAGAGAATGGTCATAATATTTTTAAAATTGATGTACCTTGTGAAAATGATGTATTTAATTGTGATGAGAAAAATGCATTAATTGATAAAGTTAAGTCTATTGAGCATGATTGTTATGAAAAAGATAAATTAATTAAATTGCTCAAAGAAAATGAATCAAATAATTTGTAACAACTGGGTGGGGCTTAAGAGTCTAAAAGGTTAACAATAGATGTTCAAAAATTAGATAAAATAGGAGGTAAGTTATATGGTGATAAGAGAGGATTAGGCTATATTGATGAATGTTCTACACCTTCAAGTTCTAAAACAATATTTGTTAAACATCTCCTATCATGTCTAAGTCTAACTCATGTAAATTTGTATCTAAGTATGATAAATCTAGATTTGTGCCTATATGTCATTATTGTGGCGTTGAAGGTCATATTAGACCTAAGTGCTTTAAATTGAAAAATTCTCAAAATATTCCTTCAAGAAGAAAATTTTCTCAAAACATAAAGTTCAACCATGTCATAAGAAATAATTTTTTCATTGAAAATAAAACACATAAATTTAGTCTAAGAAATAAATTTTTGCATGATGATGTTTGTTTCTCCTGTGGTAAGTTTGGACATAAAGATTATTCTTGTTACTTATATAAATACAATGTCTTTAATATGAATACAAACATGAAATGGATTCCTAAATGTGTGAAGACTAACTTTCTAGGACCCAAACAAGTATGGTACCAAAAGGTCAATTTTGAATATCTTTGTTTTTAGGTTTGTTTGAAAGCCTCGAAGAAAAAATAAGTGGTACTTGGACAGTGGTTGCTCAAGACACATGACGGGTAGTCAATCCAAGTTTGTGAATCTTTCCAAGAAGGATGGTGGCTTAGTAACCTTTGGTGATAACAAGAAAGGTAAAATAATTGGTAAGGGTACTATAGGTAATGACTCTTTTACTTTCATCGAAAATGTATGGTTAGTTGATGGTTTAAAGCATGACTTACTTAGCATTAGTCAATTATGTGATAAAGGTTTTAGAGTTGTATTTGATAAGAATAATTGCATAATTGAAAATGTTAGTGATAGAAAAGTTTTGTTGGTAGGAAATAGAGATGATAATGTGTATACTATTGATTTAAATGATTGTCCTACAAATGACAAATGTCTTTCGATTTTGCTCTATAACGCTTGGCTATGGCATAGAAGACTAGGACATGCTAGTATGCACTTGATTTCAAATATTTCAAAAAATTCATTAGCTAGAGGTCTTCCTGAATTTAAATTTGAAAAAGATAAAATTTGTGATGCTTGTCAAATGGGTAAGCAAACTAAGTCCTCCTTCAAATCTAAAAATATGATTTATGCTGCTAACCTCTTCAACTATGACTTATTTGGCCCTTCTAAAACATCTAGCTAGGGAGGAAATTATTATGCTTGTGTGATAGTTGATGATTTGAAAGATTTACTTGAGTTCAAAATTAAAAAGAATTTTTAATTACTAAAATTAGGAGTGACCATGGAGGAGAATTTGATAGTATGGTTTTTCTCAAGACTTCTCCTCTCCAACGACTCCTCAACAAAATGGTGTGGTTGAAAGAAAAATAGTACTTTACAAGAATTTGCTAGATCAATGTTAAATGAGTATAATTTACCTAAATACTTTTCGGTGGAAGCCGTTAATAACGCTTGTTATATTTTAAATAGAGTTTTAATTAAACCTTCATTAGATAAAATTCCTTATGAACTATACCATAACAAAATTCCAAATGTTGGGTATTTCAAAGTTTTTGGTGGTAAATGTTTTATTTTGAACAACAAAGAAAAGCTTGGAAAATTTGATTAAAGAACGGATATTGGTATTTTTCTTGGTTATTCATCTACTAGTAAAGCTTATAGAGTTTTCAACAAGAGAACTTTAGTTATTTAGGAATCTATGCATGTGGTATTTGATGAATCGTGCAATAATATTTCTAATGAGTCTAGTTGTAGTGATGATTTAGAAAGAAATTTTGGAGATTTACTTGTTAGTGACAAAGGCAAGGATATTGTTTCTAGTAAGGAAGAAGTGAGCTTAAAGGAGGACGGTTCTTCATCAATGACAAAAGAATGGAGGTATGCCTTATGTCATCCCAAGGACTTGATTCTTGGTGATCTCGAACAAGGTGTGAAAACTCGTTCTTTTATTAATTTATTTAATAATCTTGCTCTTGTTTCTCAAATTAAACCAGTTTTAAGGATGCCGAAAATGATGAGTTTTGGATTTTAGCTATGCAAGAAGAACTAAATCAATTTGGGAGGAACAAAGTTTGTTTATTAGTCACTAGCCCTCTAATACTTTTATTATTGGAATCAAATGGGTTTTTAGACATACGAGGGATGAAAATGGGAATATCATTAGAAATAAAGCTAGGCTTGTAGCTCAAGGTTATTGTCAAGAGGAAGCATAGATTATGAACAAACTTTTGCACTCGTTGCTAATTTAGAATCTATTAGAATGTTACTTGCTTTTGCTTCTTACAAAATTTTTATATTGTAACAAATGAATGTGAAAAGTGCCATTTTGAATGGTTATATTATGGAGGAAGTTTATGTAGAACAACCTCCCGAATTTGAAAATGTTGAATTTCTTCATCATGTCTATACGTTGGAAAAAGCTCTTTATGGCTTAAAACAAGCTTCAAGAGCTTGGTATGATAGACTTAGTAATTTTCTTATCGGAAATGATTTAAAATGGGTAAACTCGACACTACACTCTTTATTAAGTAAAGAAAACGATATGTGCAAATATATGTGGATGATATCATATTTGGTTCTACTAATCCTTCTTTATGTGAAGAATTTTCTAAATGTATGCACAGTGAGTTTGAGATGAGTATGATGGGAGAACTTAGTTTCTTTCTTGGACTTCAAATCAAACAACTCAAGGATGGTATCTTCATCCATCGAGAGAAATACACTAAAGATTTGCTCAAAAGGTTTTGAATGAAGGTAAGATTGCAAAAACTCCCATGAGCACATCCACTAAGCTTGACAAGGATGAAAAAGGAAAAAGTGTGGATATTAAAGCTTATCGAGGTATGATTGGATCTTTACTTTACTTGACCGCTAGTAGACCCGATATTATGTTTAGTGTATGTCTTTGTGCTTGGTTTCAATCTTGTCCCAAGGAATCTCATTTACATGCCGTTAAAAGAATATTTAATTTTTTGCTTGGAACTATTGAATTAGGATTGTGGTATCATAGAAATGTTGAATTTAAATTGGTAGGATATTCTGATGCGGATTTTGCCGGAAGCTTGATCGTAAAAGTACGAGTGGAACTTGTCAATTTCTTGGTAGTTCCTTAGTTTCTTGGTTTAGTAAAAAGCAAAATTCGGTTGCCTTATCTACTACCGAAGCGGAATATATTGCAGTTGCTAGTTGTTGTGCTCAAATTCTTTGGATAAAACAAACTCTCTGTGATTTTGGGTTAAAATTTGACAGTGTGCCTATATTTTGTGATAATACAAACTGCTATTAATTTAACCAAAAATTCTATTCATCATTCTAGAACTAAAGATATTGACATTAGACATCATTTTATTAGGGAGCAGGTGCAAAATGAACATATTATTCTTGATTTCATAAACTCTAATAATCAACTAGCGGATATTTTTACCATGTTAATGAAGAAAGTTTTTGCAAAAATAGGCTTGAGCTTAGTATTATTGATTGTGATATATCTTGAATTTTATAATTTTGTTTATAATTTTTTAAGGCATGTTTTTAGGGGAGCCACTTTGTCATTCTTATTGTATTATTTTTCAACTGTTATTTTTGATGATTACAAAGAGGAGAAAATAAAAAAAAATATATACTCTAAGTTTGTTGTTTTATAATTTATGAATCATTTATTTGCTGTGAAGTTTCGTAATTTCTTGAGGCATTAATATAAGGGGAGAATATGCTCTTAGTGAAATTTATGATAATATATTAGCATGTTTGATATTATTACATGGACCGTGTATTACTTTGGTTTTTATGATTTTTTCTTGAAATGGTTTGTCATCATTAAAAAGGGGAAGATTGTTGGCTTTTCGGCCGTGGATCCCATTTTAATTAATTTCAATCAATTAATTGATTGATGTTTTAATGATATCAAACCTACTTTTAATTATTAACTATTTTCAGTATTTTGAACTATCCACGGTATAAGGTTGGGAATAACGATTTCAACGACTTTTCAATTACTCAAATTAGAGCTAAAACGAAGAAATTATAGTCGAGACAACATACCCGACGTGATGATATGGCTGCAAAATCAAAATGATGGACAAATAAAAAAATGTCAAAGTATGACATTTATAATTTTGGAAGAGTAACAAATGGTTGAGTTTTTCTTATTATTATATTTCTAAATAAAATGATTTTTACGTAATATAAATTTGAATCTAACGGTTACTCACATGAATTTTTATTATTACTATATTATATTATTATATTATTATATTTTAAAATTTTGGTGGTTACTCACGTAACTTTTTATTATTATTATATTATTATATTTATAATAAATTTTGAATGGATTCTACTGTTACTCACATTAGTTTTTATTATTATTATATTTAAAAAAATTAAATAAATGAAGTTGGAAACTTTCTTATTTATTTACTTTTAATCTCCACCTTCTATTATTCCTAACACAATCCAATCCAATGATCAATATTAATTCCTACATTTTGTCACTTTTCTTTCCCATATAAACTCATCAATTTCCCCATATTTTAAAACACACTCCCATGAATTCTCCAATCCTCATTTGTTCAAAGTCTCCATTGTTTGTTGCTTTATCCAAGCTTCCAATTTTATTTTTATTCATTCTTGAAAGAGATTTTTTATTCATCTTATTCTTGAGAGAGATTTTTTATTGTATTGTGAGAAAATAGTTGTGAGTGCTCCAAATTGTAAATCTACTCTTGAGAGAGTTGTGGTGTGTTACTATCAAATTCAAATACTTGTATCGATTTGATCTTGCGCCGTGGAAAGGATTGAGTTTGCTCTTGAACTCGTAAAAAGAGTAGCGGTTTGGCTCTGATCCGTGGAAAGAGTCGAGAAAGTTCTTTATTCAAATTCCCAAGAGGCGCTTGGGGAGTGGAGTAGGTCGAGTTTGACCGAACCACTATAAAACTACGGTGTCATCTTTTCTAACTCTTTCCTATTTAATTTCAAAATTATTATTGTGATTTATTGCATGTTCTACTTGATTATTTTTTGACTTCAATTATTTTGTTCTAATAATTATCATCTTTTGCTTATTTGTAAAAAGTTTCCATTATTAGAAAAATTAATCAAGTTTAAAAGCTTTTATTGTAAAACCGTATTCACCCCTCTAGGGGGTTGCCATACCAATCCAAGGGTGTTTTCAACTTTTATTGGGAGTTCTTTGATTTGTTGAGTTTTAATATTGTACAAGATTACATGTCCTTTGTTGGCCTCCATTAGAAGTTCATGGGAGCTCACAACCAACCATGACTTGTCAACTCCAGAAATAGGACCAATTGTAAGCAATTTTGACCATGAACTACGAGATTCATCTTTTTCCATCTCTCAAATATCGAAAGTTTTTTCAATTCCTTCATATAGATAATGAAACACAACCATGGATCCATTTAAAATTCTCAAACTCCTTTGCTTCTCCCACCCCTCCTCCTCCTTATCCATTGTAACGACCCTAAATTTCCACATATCTAGAGTCGCCACTAACGTCTCATGCTCATCTCTAATGCAGAATAAAAATCTAAGCATGCTCATCTTTATTAGCAGAAAAATTTAAAACTTCAGAATACATTAAAACATTGGAAAACACTGCCGGACTTACGTGTTTTAAACATCGTGCTGGAGTTCATAAAAGATAAAATAAAACGATTACAAATTAATTAATATAAATGAATGAAATGCAAACGCTCTATCCTAACCAAGACTAGGAATTAAATATGCAACTATCCTATGCACGCGCCACAGTCTCTAATCACGATGCCACCGTTAACCGTACATGGGAGCCTTGCCTTTACCTGAAAAACAATATGGCACACGGCCTGAGTATTTCGAAGAAATACTCAGCAAGTGACCCCACTATAGGGGTCATGCTAATGCAAACACATGAAATCATGAATAGGGACCTATCTCTAATCATCTTAGGGGTGGCCTCTAGTCTCGGACAAATTGGATGTGTAGTACTTCCCTACACACGACTCACACGTGCGAGTGTGAGTCCCCAGGGCGCTCGCACACCCCCTGGACCCTCTGGTCAAGCTAATCTGTAGCGACGTCCGGAGGTCAGCGGAACCCCAAGTGTCATGCGCCTCATGAACACCCTCATCTGTGTGCTTTCGCACCTGTGCGCATTCGCGCTCATCATAAGGTGCGCGTCCGCACTCATCATCTCTAGGGGAAGTAGCCCTATGCTTATGAACATACAAAATGCATGAGGTCCCTCTAAATCCATCGTAATGTCTCTTCTGACACAACCCTCTAGTCTCATCTCTTTGTTACTCTAGGTAACGCATACTCGTGGATATTTATATTAATATCATTTTCATGCTCTTAGGGTTGTGTCCTACGTCGATCTAACGACATGATGCAATATGGCACTCATCATCATCTAGCATGCTCAATATGGAAAACATCATCATATTAAGGTAAAAATCATGCAATCATCATGCTCATCATAATGCCACAACGTGCGTCAAACATATCAAGCGTCACTCAACAAAATATGTATATACTGGCACATATCATCAAGCATCATATAATTTATTTAGCCTATCCTATAGTAAGGCCACTTACTTGGTTGGCCTTGGCCGAAGTACTCCCTAAATAGCTAAACGTAAGCTCCCGTTCCGTGAGAGATGCTTCCTACGTCGTCGGGGTTTGTTTCCTATCACACCGTTCACCACTTTCCGTTAGTATTTCACAATTAATTTACCTATAATTTAATAAATGTGAAATACGGCTCTAAAACGGCCTCGGATACCTTTATCGGGGCCGAAAACAGGTTCGAGAGGGTCAAAACAGTGGAAACCGGGCTGAAAACATGTGAGCCTAGCCAAACAGCCGCTAGAGCCGCCGGAGCGTCACTGGAAGGAGCCCGAGCCGTTTGCGCCGAGTCGAGCTGAGGGACTGCCGCGCCGCTGTGTGACACGTGGCAGCAGCAGAGAAAGCCACGTCGGGCGGTAGTGTCGGGTCGAAGCGTGGGTCGCAGTCCGGTTCGGGTCGTGGTTCGGGTCGCGGGCTGTGGAAGGCTACTGGGCCAAGGCTAATCGTTGGGCCTCGGCTTACTGGGCTGGGCCGCAAGTGTTTGGTTTGCAGGCCGGCTCAATTGGACCGTGGGTCTAGTCTGGGTTGGTTCAACTGAACCGTAGCTTCTGGGCCAGTTTGAGGTTTGGGCCGCTGTAGTTGGGCTGGGCCGAAGGCAGAGGCCAAGGGAGGAACCGGCTGGCTCTCCCGGGTTCTGGGTTCGGGTTGACCCGGATCCGTGGATCTCGTCTTCCTTACCCGACTTCGGCCGATTTTCCGGCGAGCTTTCTCTCTCCTTCCCGCGGCGTTTTCGTTGCTGATTTCGGTCCTCTTCCTTCCCTTTTCCTCTTTGTTCATCATTCTTCTTCCCTTTTTGGGAGTTTTGCGGCCTAAAAGCTCCTAAAAGCCACAGATCTAAGAATCGATTAAGAAACCTAATTTTCGGACCTCGGTTACCGACGACGACGCTTATGAAAGAACACAAAACGCACCCTGAGTTATTGTGCTTTTGTTAGGGATCCCTCTTATGGTGGTAACAGGTCATTTGGTGTCGGTTTGAGGGTGGTTTGAGGGCTCGTCGGAGAAACTGGACACTCGCCGACGTTTGTCCGAACTCTCTCTCTCTCTCTCGAAATTTTCTCTCTTTTCTTCCTTTGCAGGTGTTCTGAAGATGCTGGGCTGAGAGTGGGCGTGCTGTGGCCGTCGTTTCGCGTGGGTTCCGCGAAACTCGTCGGTCGCCGAAAAACTCGCGGGTTTTCCGGCGACTGAGTTTCTTTTTTTTTTTTTCGTTTTCATTTATTTATTTATTTATTTATTTATTTATTATTATTATTATTATTATATATATTTTTTCTTTCTTTCCCGGGTCGTTACATTATCTACCCCTAAAAAAAACTTTCATCCTCGAAAGTCTCAAATTCTTGTACCAACTCGGGGTATTTCTCTCTTATCTCGTCCTCACGCTCCCACGTGGCTTCCTCACTGTGGTGATTCCGCCACAGTACCTTAACGAACGTAATACTCCTGTTGCGTAAGGTTTTTACCTCTCTAGCTAAGATTCTTACTAGTTTTTCCTCGTAGCTCAGATCTTCATTGAGTTGGAGTGGTTCGTAGTCTATTACGTGGATAGGATCCGTAATGTACTTCCTCAGCATCGACACATGAAATACATCATGTACTCCTGAGAGGGCTGGAGGTAAGGCTAACTTATACGCTACCGGACCAACTCGCTCTAGGATCTCGAATGGTCCAATGAATTTAGGACTTAACTTGCCCTTATGTCCGAATCTTAACACATCTTTCATAGGTGCCACCTTGAGGAATACTGGGTCCGCCACCTCAAACTCCAGACTTTTACGCCTTACATCGGCGTAGCTTTTCTGTCTACTTTGAGCGATACGCATCCGCGCTCAAATTTTCTGGACAGCCTCATTGGTGAGTCGAACCAACTCGGGTCCTACTAATTCTTTCTCTCCTACCTCGTCCCATTATAGTGGGGACCTACACCGTTTCCCGTACAGGGCCTCAAACGGTGCCATTTCAATAGTTGCTTGGAAACTGTTGTTATACGAGAATTTCATTAGGTGGAGTTTGGAATCCCAACTTTCCTTAAAATCTAGTACGCAAGCGCGTAGCATGTTCTCTAGAATTTAGTTTAAACGCTCCGTTTGTCAATCTGTTTGGGGGTGAAAGGCGATACTAAAGTCGAGGCAGGTACCTAGTGCTTTTTGAAGTCCGCGCCAAAACGCTGACGTAAAGCATGGATCCCGATCCGACACTATAGACACTGAGACTCCATGTAGTCTTACTATTTCTTTCACGTACAGTTGTGCCCAATTGTCAACTGTATATGTAACCTTCCCAGGTAGAAAGTGTGCCGACTTGGTCAACCTATCGACAACTACCCAGATCACTGTATAGCCCTTGGGCGTTTTGGATAAACCTACTATGAAGTCCATCGCTATGTTTTCCCACTTCCACTCCGGTATGCTTAGGGGCTGCAACAACCCCGCCGCCTTTTGTCTTGGAGCTTTCACTTGTTGACAAACTAAGCACTTGCTCACAAACCCGGCCACATCCCTCTTCATGCTCTTCCACCAAAAGTGTTGTTTTAAATCTTGGTACATCTTAGTACCTCCTGGATGCATAGCAAATGGTGAGTTGTGAGCTTCCATCAGTATTTCCTTCCTTAAATCTTCTATTGCCGGAACACATAAGCGTCCATGATACAATAGTCCTTCATCTGAAGACTTCGAGAATCCATCTACTGGACTTTCGTCTAGCTGTCTTAGGACTTTCTGTAGGTTAGGATCCTCTCGTTGGGAGGTAATAATTCTCTGCCTAAGTGTAGGTTGTACCGTGAGTCGGGCCAGCTGTGCTATGACTCCCTCGGTCGCTACAGCTATGTTGGCTCGCTCGAAATCTCTTTGTACCCTTACTTCCCTCGTAATGAGAGCCGACGAGTGGACCGTCTTCCTACTCAAGGCATCTGCAACCACATTTGCTTTCCCAGGGTGGTACTGGATATCTACGTCATAATCCTTCACCAATTCTAACCACCTTCTCTGCCTCATGTCTAACTCTTTCTGGGTGAAGAAGTATTTCAAACTTTTGTGGTCGGTAAAAATTTGGGTTTTCTCGCCATACAGGTAATGTCGCCAGATTTTCAGCGCGAACACTACAGCAGCCAACTCTAGGTCATGGGTAGGGTAGTTCTTTTCATATTCTTTAAGTTGACGAGATGCGTATGCGACAACCTTGCCGTGTTGCATTAACACACATCCCAGTTCTTTCATGGAGGCATCACTATAGATCACATATCCTTCTAAGCTCTCGGGTACTATGAGTACCGGGGCGGTTACCAATCTCTCTTTTAGGTTCTGGAAGCTTGCCTCACAAGCATCATCCCATCTAAATGGCACCCCTTTTTTTGTTAACTTTGTTAAAGGCGAGGATATTTTAGCGAAGTCCTGCACGAACCTTCGATAATATCCCGCCAATCCTAGGAAACTCCTTACTTCCGTTATCGTAGTTGGGCGTTCCCACTTTGTGATCGCTTCGACCTTGGTGGGATCTACAGATATTCCGTCCTTTGACACCACGTGTCCTAGGAAAGAGACTTGTCGTAACAAAAATTCGCATTTGGAGAACTTGGCGTACAACTTGTGCTCTCTTAGGGTGGTTAGGACTTTTCGGAGGTGTTCCTCGTGCTCTAGGTCGGTTCTCGAGTATATGAGGATGTCGTCAATGAACACAATCACAAACATGTCTAGGCATTCTTTGAATACCCGGTTCATTAACTCCATAAATACAGCTGGGGCATTGGTGAGGCCAAATGACATCACTACAAACTCGTAGTGACCGTACCTTGTCCTAAACGCTGTTTTTGGTACGTCTTTTTCATTAATCCTAATTTGGTGGTAACCGGACCGAAGATCTATCTTAGAGAATACTGTTGCTTCTCTGAGTTGATCAAACAAGTCTTCTATTCTAGGCAGAGAATATTTGTTTTTTATGGTTCTCTTGTTTAGCTCTCTGTAATCGATGCACAGACGCATCGATCCATCTTTCTTCTTAACAAACAACACTGGCGCACCCCAGGGGGACACGCTAGGTCGAATGAATCCTTTATCTAGTAAGTCTTGCAGTTGCGCCTTGAGTTCCTTCAACTCTGCTGACGCCATGCGATAGGGTGCTTTGGAAATAGGCCCAGCTCCCGGCTCAAGTTCGATGACGAAGTCGACCGCTCGGGAAGGGGGTATACTAGGTAAGTCATCCAGAAATACATCCGGGAACTCGTTTACTATTGGCACGTTTACTAGGGTCTCTTCCTTTCCTCTCACGTCTACAGCACATGCTAATATAGCCCATCCACCTTGTTGGACTAACCTCTTTGCTTTCATCATCGAGACTACCTTGGGGGTAATCCCGGTATTTGTGCCTTTAAATTTAAAGGTAGGGCCTGTCGGTGGTGAAAATTTTACTTCCTTTTTGCGACAGTCTATACTAGCTCGATTTTCAGCTAACCAATCCATGCCTAGTATGACGTCGAAATCTGTCATGTTTACCACCATCAGGTCAACGCTTAAAGTTTGGTTCCCTATGATTACTTGGCCATCCTAGACTCTATCCCTAGATACTAAGTCTACCCCCGCAGGGGTGCTTATAGACATTTCATGCAATAAGGGTTCTAATTCGAACCATGCTTGTACAACAAAAGGCATAGAAATAAAGGAATGCGTGGAACCAAAATCAAATAAGGTAAAAGCGAAATGACCTAAAATGGATAGTGTACCTGTCACCACGACGTCGGACCTTCTAGTGTCCTTGCTGGTTGACGCGTATGCCCTAGCTTGAGCTCGCGGTGGTGCTGGTTGATCCGTTTGCTCTACTACTCTGGGCGGGTTTGCTTGTGCTGCAGCATTTCCGGCCGTGCAGTTCACGGCGATGTGCCCCTCTTGACCACATCTATAACACGCTCGGCTGCCAGCCATGCACCTCCCACCGTGTAGTCTTCCACAGATAGTGCACTCTTCTTCTCTCCTCCCTCTGGCCCCATCTTGATTCCTGGGTTCCTGTCAGTATGTCGGGGAGGGCGTCGCTCATCCCATCTAGGAGCGGGTCTGTTATTGGAACGGTGCCTACGTGCTGGTGGTGGACGATCAGAGCCTCCTGATTCATGAGGACGCTTCTGACCAATTATAACTGGCTCTTCACATCGTTTCTCATCCTTTGGTTTCTCTAAAGCCTTGGCAGTTCTCAAGGCTTCCTCATAGGTCTTTGGGTTGAACGCCTCCAACATGCGGCGGATTCTTGGTTCCAAACCCAATACAAATTTCTCTGTCATCTTTTCCTCAGTGTCCACCATGGACAGTGCAAATCTCTTGAGTTTATTAAACTCTCGGTTGTACTTCTCTACTGTGAGTTCTCCCTGTACCAGGTGGGCGAACTCCTACTGCCTTTTAAGTCGCTCTGACTTAGGATAATATTCTTTAAGGAAGGCCTCCTTAAATCGTTCCCAGTTCATTGGTCCCCCTTCTGGGTTAAGGAGGGTTTTGTTATCTCTCCACCATATCTCTGCGTTCTTTTGTAGGACGAAGGTTGCACAGGCGACCTTTTGGTTCTCTGGGCACTCCATAGTCTCATAGGTGGTTTCCACCGCTACAATCCACATTTGGGCTTCTATGGGGTCTACCAGGGAACCAGTGAATGGTCGAGGGTCGTATCTCTTGAAATCCCTTATCCAGTTTGAACATCTAACAGGTTGTGGAGGGTTTACTGGGCATTGGCCTGAGCAGTGGCCTGTGCCTGTGCCTGTGCCTGTGCCTGTGCATGTACCTGCGCCTGTACCTGTGCCAGTGCCAACGCCTATGCCTGGGCTTGTGCTTGGGCTTGTTCCTGGGCCTGTTGTAGACTGGCTTGCTGATTGGTTACCAAGGTTTGAATTAGGGCTTGGATGGAGTCACACATTAACCTAGTATTAGCATCTACTCCACCCACTGGGGGTGAAGCTTCAGGTGCGACTTGGAGTGGTAGGGTAGGCTGGGGTGGAGTTTCTACTTGTGGTGGAGGTTGTACTGGTGGTGGAGGCTTAGCTTGTAGTGGAGCTAGAGGAGGTAGCTCAACTGGTGGTAAGATTGGGGGCGGCGTAACTGTTATCGGCCCAGTCTCTGATCTTTCTTAAGGTGGGCCCTCTACCGCTACACCTCGTCCTACTTCTCTACGACGGGGTCGCCCCCTTCCTCGTCTTCATCTTCCTCTTCCTCTTCCTCTTCCTCGTCCTCCGGGCATGGTTCTATAAACCAATATAAGGTTGCTTAAGTCTAAGGCCTTAATACTATGCATATATATGTATAACCATACGCACACTATACAATACATCGTAACGCTAAAGAAGTAAACATTCATCATGCTAAGCATCATATCATGCTACTAACAAAATTACTCAGCATGCAACACATGACATCATACTCTTAAATAAATACGTGAAATATCACAACCATTTCAGTAATGTCAACATAAAAAAAAAAAAATGCATGCGAGTTTTAAAACGTTTCTCTTTTCTTATCTTATGCAAGGCGTACCTGACGGTGATGGGGCATCGACGTTGGGACCGTGGAGCGTGCCAAGCCTAAATCGTAGGCTAGTCTACAGAATCTAAAACCTAGAGCTCTGATACCAACTGTAACGACCCTAAATTTCCACATATCTAGAGTCGCCACTAACATCTCATGCTCATCTCTAATGAAGAATAAAAATCTAAGCATGCTTAGCGGAAAAATTTAAAACTTCAGAATACATTAAAACATTGGAAAACACTGCCGGACTTACGTGTTTCAAACATCGTGCTGGAGTTCATAAAAGATAAAATAAAACGATTACAAATTAATTAATATAAATGAATGAAATGCAAACGCCCTATCCTAACCAAGACTAGGAATTAAATATGCAACTATCCTATGCACGTGCCACAGTCTCTGATCACGATGCCACCGTCAACCGTACATGGGAGCCTTGCCTTTACCTGAAAAACAATATGGCACACGGCCTGAGTATTTCGAAGAAATACTCAGCAAGTGACCCCACTATAGGGGTCATGCTAATGCAAACACATGAAATCATGAATAGGGACCTATCTCTAATCATCTTAGGGGTGGCCTCTAGTCTCGGACAAATTGGATATGTAGTACTTCCCTACACACGACTCACACGTGCGAGTGTGAGTCCCCAGGGCGCTCGCACACTCCCTGGACCCTCTGGTCAAGCTAATCTGTAGTGACGTCTGGAGGTCAGCGGAACCCCAAGTGTCATGCGCCTCATGAACACCCTCATCTGTGTGCTTTCGCACCTGTGCGCATTCGCGCTCATCATAAGGTGCGCGTCCGCACTCATCATCTCTAGGGGAAGTAGCCCTATGCTTATGAACATACAAAATGCATGAGGTCCCTCTAAATCCATCTTAATGTCTCTTCTGACACAACCCTCTAGTCTCATCTCTTTGTTACTCTAGGTAACGCATACTCGTGGATATTTATATTAATATCATTTTCATGCTCTTAGGGTTGTGTCCTACGTCGATCTAACGACATGATGCAATATGGCACTCATCATCATCTAGCATGCTCAATATGGAAAACATCATCATATTAAGGTAAAAATCATGCAATCATCATGCTCATCATAATGCCACAACGTGCGTCAAACATATCAAGCGTCACTCAACAAAATATGTATATACTGGCACATATCATCAAGCATCATATAATTTATTTAGCCTATCCTATAGTAAGGCCACTTACTTGGTTGGCCTTGGCCAAAGTACTCCCTAAATAGCTAAACGTAAGCTCCCGTTCCGTGAGAGATGCTTCCTACGTCGTCGGGGTTTGTTTCCTATCACACCGTTCACCACTTTCCGTTAGTATTTCACAATTAATTTACCTATAATTTAATAAATGTGAAATACGGCTCTAAAATGGCCTCGGATACCTTTATCGGGGCCGAAAACAGGTCCGAGAGGGTCGAAACAGTGGAAACCGGGCTGAAAACATGTGAGCCTAGCCAAACAGCCGCTAGAGCCGCCGGAGCGTCACTGGAAGGAGCCCGAGCCGTATGCGCCGAGTCGAGCTGAGGGACTGCCGCACCGCTGTGTGACACGTGGCAGCAGCAGAGAAAGCCACGTTGGGCGGTAGTGTCGGGTCGAAGCGCCGGTCGCAGTCCAGTTCGGGTCGTGGTTCGGGTCGCGGGCTGTGGAAGGCTACTAGGCCAAGGCTAATCGTTGGGCCTCGGCTTACTGGGCTGGGCCGCAAGTGTTTGGTTTGCAGGCCGGCTCAATTGGACCGTGGGTCTAGTCTCGGTTGGTTCAACTGAACCGTAACTTCTGGGCCGATTTGAGGTTTGGGCCGCTGTAGTTGGGCTGGGCCGAAGGCAGAGGCCAAGGGAGGAACAGGCTGGCTCTCCCGGGTTCTGGGTTCGGGTTGACCCGGATTTCGTCTTCCTTACCTGACTTTGGCCGATTTTCTGGTGAGCTTTCTCTCTCCTTTCCGCGGCGTTTTCGTTGCCGATTTCGGTCCTCTTCCTTCCCTTTTCCTCTTTGTTCGTCGTTCTTCTTCCCATTTTGGGAGTTTTGCGGCCTAAAAGCTCCTAAAAGCCACAGATCTAAGAATCGATTAAGAAACCTAATTTTCCGACCTCGGTTACCGACGACGACGCTTACGAAATAACACAAAACGCACCCTGAGTTATTGTGCTTTCGTTAGGGATCCCTCTTATGGTGGTAACATGTCGTTTGGTGTCAGTTTGAGGGTGGTTTGAGGGCTCGTCGGAGAAACTGGACACTCGCCGACGTTTGTCCAAACTCTCTCTCTCTCTCTCAAAATTTTCTCTCTTTTCTCCCTTTGCAGGTGTTCTGAAGATGCTGGGCTGAGGGTGGGCGTGCTATGGCCGTCGTTTCGCGTGGGTTCCGCGAAACTCGACGGTCGCCAGACAACTCGCGGGTTTTTCGGGGACTGAGTTTTTTTTTTTTTTCGTTTTCATTTATTTATTTATTTATTATTATTATTATTATTATATATATTTTTTTCTTTCTTTCCCGGGTCGTTACATTACTGTGATGTCCTACATTGGTTGGGGAGGAGAACAAACCATCATTTATAAGGGTGTGAAAACCTTCCCCTAGCAGACGCGTTTTAAAGCCTTGAGGGCGAGCCCAAAAGGGAAAGCCCAAAGAGGACAATATCTGCTTGCGATGGATCTGGGTCGTTACAAATGGTATCAGAGCCAGACACTAGATGATGTGCCAGCCTTCTCGCTGTTCCCCGAAGGGGGGTAGACACGAGGCGGTGTGCCAGTAAGGACGCTGGGCCCCAAAGGGGGGTGGATTTGGGGGCGGTTCTACATCGATTGGAGGAAGGAAAGAATGCCAGCGAGGACGCTGGGCCCCGAAGGCGGGTGGATTGTGATGTCCCACATTGGTTGGGGAGGAGAACAAACCATCATTTATAAGGGTGTGGAAACCTTCCCCTATCAGACGCGTTTTAAAGCCTTGAGGGCGAGCCCGAAAGGGAAAGCCCAAAGAGGATAATATCTGCTTGCGGTGGATCTGGGTCGTTACATCCATATTAATGAAAGCTTCCTGTAACGACCCGGGAAAGAAAGAAAGAAAAAGAAAATATTATTATATGGAGTTAATGAACCGGGTATTCCTGTAACGACCCGTGATGTCATTTGGCCTCACCAATGCCCCAGCTGTATTTATGGAGTTAATGAACCGGGTATTCAAAGAATGCCTAGACATGTTTGTGATTGTGTTCATTGACGACATCCTCATATACTCGAGAACCGACCTAGAGCACGAGGAACACCTCCGAAAAGTCCTAACCACCCTAAGAGAGCACAAGTTGTACGCCAAGTTCTCCAAATGCGAATTTTGGTTACGACAAGTCTCTTTCCTAGGACACGTGGTGTCAAAGGACTGAATATCTGTAGATCCCACCAAGGTCGAAGCGATCACAAAATGGGAACGCCCAACTACGGTAACGGAAATAAGGAGTTTCCTAGGATTGGCGGGATATTATCGAAGGTTCGTACAGGACTTCGCTAAAATATCCTCGCCTTTAACAAAGTTAACAAAAAAAGGGGTGCCATTTAGATGGGATGATGCTTGTGAGGCAAGCTTCCAGAACCTAAAAGAGAGATTGGTAACCGCCCCGGTACTCATAGTACCCGAGAGCTCAGAATGATATGTGATCTATAGTGATGCCTCCATGAAAGGACTGGGATGTGTGTTAATGCAACACGGCAAGGTTGTCGCATACGCATCTCGTCAACTTAAAGAATATGAAAAGAACTACCCTACCCATGACCTAGAGTTGGCCGCTGTAGTGTTCGCGCTGAAAATCTGGCGACATTACCTGTATGGCGAGAAAACTCAAATTTTTACCGACCACAAAAGTTTGAAATACTTCTTCACCCAGAAAGAGTTAAACATGAGGCAGAGAAGGTGGTTAGAATTGGTGAAGGATTATGACGTAGATATTCAGTACCACCCTGGGAAAGCAAATGTGGTTGCAGATGCCTTGAGTAGGAAGACGGTCCACTCGTCGGCCCTCATTTCGAGGGAAGTAAGGGTACAAAGAGAGTTCGAGCGAGCCAACATAGCTGTAGCGACCGAGGGAGTCATAGCACAGCTGGCCCGACTCACGGTACAACCTACACTTAGGCAGAGAATTATTGTCTCCCAACAAGAGGATCCTAACCTAGAGAAAGTCCTAGGACAGCTAGACGAAAGTCCAGTAGATGGATTCTCGAAGTCATCAGATGAAGGACTATTGTATCAGGGACGCTTATGTGTTCCAGCAATAGAAGATTTAAGGAAGGAAATACTGATGGAAGCTCACAACTCACCATTTGCGATGCATCCAGGAGGTACTAAGATGTACCAAGATTTAAAACAACACTTTTGGTGGAAGAGCATGAAGAGGGATGTGGCCGGGTTTGTGAGCAAGTGCTTAGTTTGTCAACAAGTGAAAGCTCCAAGACAAAAGACGGCGGGGTTGTTACAGCCCCTAAGCATACCAGAGTGGAAGTGGGAAAACATAGCGATGGACTTCATAGTAGGTTTACCCAAAACGCCCAAGGGCTATACAGTGATCTGGGTAGTTGTCGATAGGTTGACCAAGTCGGCACACTTTCTACCTGGGAAGGTTACATATACAGTTGACAATTGGGCACAACTGTACGTGAAAGAAATAGTAAGACTACATGGAGTCCCAGTGTCTATAGTGTCGGATCGGGATCCACGCTTTACGTCAGCGTTTTGGCGCGGACTTCAAAAAGCACTGGGTACCCGCCTCGACTTTAGTACCGCCTTTCACCCTCAAACAGATGGACAAACGGAGCGTTTAAACCAAATTCTAGAGGACATGCTACGCGCTTGCGTACTAGATTTTAAGGAAAGTTGGGATTCCAAACTACACCTAATGGAATTCTCGTATAACAACAGTTTCCAAGCAACTATTGGAATGGCACCGTTTGAGGCCCTGTACGGGAAACGGTGTAGGTCCCCACTGTGTTGGGACGAGGTAGGAGAGAAAGAATTAGTAGGACCCGAGTTTGTTCGACTCACCAATGAGGCTGTCCAGAAAATTCGAGCGAGGATGCGTACCGCTCAAAGTAGACAGAAAAGCTACGCCGATGTAAGGCGTAAAAGCCTGGAGTTTGAGGTGGGGGACCCAGTATTCCTCAAGGTGGCACCTATGAAAGGTGTGTTAAGATTCGGACATAAGGGCAAGTTAAGTCCTAAATTCATTGGACCATTCGAGATCCTAGAGCGAGTTGGTCCGGTAGCGTATAAGTTAGCCTTACCTCCAGCCCTCTCAGGAGTACATGATGTATTTCATGTGTCGATGCTGAGGAAGTACATTACGGATCCTATCCACGTAATAGACTACGAACCACTCCAACTCAATGAAGATATGAGCTACGAGGAAAAACCAGTAAGAATCTTAGCTAGAGAGGTAAAGACCTTACGCAACAGGAGTATTGCGTTCGTTAAGGTACTATGGCGGAATCACCATAGTGAGGAAGCCACGTGGGAGCGTGAGGACGAGATAAGAGAGAAATACCCCGAATTGGTACAAGAGTTTGAGACTTTCGAGGACGAAAGTTCTTTTTAGGGGTAGATAATGTAACGACCCGGGAAAGAAAGAAAGAAAAAGAAAATATATATATATATATATATATATATATATATATATATATATATATATATATATATAATAAATGAAAACGAGAAAACGAAAAAAAAAAAAAAAAAAAAAAAAAAAAAAAAAAAAAAAAAAAAAAAAACCAGTCGCCGGAAAACCCGCGAGTTTTCCGGCGACCGCCGTGTTTCGCGGAACCCACGCGAAACGACGGCCACAGCACGCCCACCCTCAGCCCAGCATCTTCAGAACGCCTGCAAAGGGAGAAAAGAGAGAAAAATTTCGAGAGAGAGAGAGAGATTTCGGACAAACGTCGGTGAGTGTTCAGTTTCTCCGACGAGCCCTCAAATCACCCTTAAACCGACACCAAACAACCTGTTACTACCGTAAGAGAGATCCCTAACGAAAGCACAATAACTCAGGGGCATTTGGTGTTATTTCGTAAGCGTTGTCGTCGGTAACCGAGGTCGGAAAGTTAGGTTTCTTAATCGATTCTTAGATCTATGGCTTTTAGGAGCTTTTAGGCCGCAAAACTCCCAAAAAGGGAAGAAGGACGACGAACAAAGAGGAAAAGAGAAGGAAGAGGACCGAAATCGGCAACGAAAACGCCGCGGGAAGGAGAGAGAAAACTCGCCGGAAAATCGGCCAAAGTCGGGTAAGGAAGACGAGATCCACGGATTCGGGTCAACCCGAACCCAGAACCCGGGAGAGCCAGCCCGTTTCCCCCCTTGGCCTCTGCCTTCGGCCCAGCCCAACTACAGCGGCCCAAACCTCAAACCGGCCCAGAAGCTACGGTTCAGTTGAACCAACCCAGACTAGACCCACGGTCCAATTGAGCCGGCCTGCAAACCAAACACTTGCGGCCCAGCCCAGTAAGCCGAGGCCCAACGTTTAGCCTTGGCCCAGTAGCCTTCCACAGCCCGCGACCCGAACCACGACCCGAACCGGACTTCGACCCGCGCTTCGACCCGACACTACCGCCCGACGTGGCTTTCTCTGCTGCTGCCACGTGTCACACAGCGGCGCGGCAGTCCTCGGCTCGGCTCGGCGCAAACGGCTCGGGCTCCCTCCAGTGACGCTCCGGCGGCTCCTCCGGCGGCCCCAGCGGCTGTTCGGCTCGGCTCACCTGTTTTCAGCCCGGTTTCCACTGTTTCGACCCTCCCGATTCTGTTTTCGGCCCCGATTAAGGTATCTGAGGCCGTTTTAGAGCCGTATTTCACATTTATTAAATTAGGTAAATTAATTGTGAAATACTAACGAAAAGTGGTGAACGGTGTGATAGGAAACAAACCCCAGCGAAGTAGGAAGCAGCTCTCACGGGACGGGAGCTTACGTTTAGCTATTTAGGGAGTACTTCGGCCAAGGCCAACCAAGTAAGTGGCCTTACTATAGGATAGGCTATATAAATTGTATGATGCTTGATGATATGTGCCAGTTTATAAATATTTTGTTGAGTGACGCTTAATATGTTTGACGCACGTTGTGGCATTATGATGAGCATGATGATTGCATGATTTTTACCTTAATATGATGATGTTTTCCATATTGAGCATGCTAGATGATGATGAGTGCCATATTGCATCATGTCGTTAGATCGACGTAGGACACAACCCTAAGAGCATGAAAATGATATTAATATAAATATCCACGATATGCGTTACCTAGAGTAACAAAGAGATGAGACTAGAGGGTTGTGTCAGAAGAGACATTACGATGGATTTAGAGGGACCTCATGCATTTTGTATGTTCATAAGCATAGGGCTACTTCCCCTAGAGATGATGAGTGCGGACGCGCACCTTATGATGAGCGCGAATGCGCACAGGTGCGAAAGCACACAGATGAGGGTGTTCATGAGGCGCATGACACTATGGGGTTCCGCTGACCTCCGGACGTCGCTACAGATTAGCTTGACCAGAGGGTCCAGGGGGTGTGCGAGCGCCCTGGGGACTCACACTCGCACGTGTGAGTCGTGTGTAGGGAAGTACTACACATCCAATTTGTCCGAGACTGGAGGCCACCCCTAATATGATTAGAGATAGGTCCCTATTCATGATTGCATGTGTTTGCATTAGCATGGCCCCTATAGTGGGGTCACTTACTGAGTATTTCTTCGAAATACTCAGGCCGTGTGCCATATTGTTTTTCAGGTAAAGGCAAGGCTCCCATGTACGGTTGACGGTGGCATCGTGATCAGAGACTGTGGCGCGTGCATAGGATAGTTGCATATTTAAAATTCCTAGTCTTGGTTAGGATAGGGCGTTTGCATTTCATTCATTTATATTAATTAATTTGTAATCGTTTTATTTTGTCTTTTGAACTCCAGCATGATGTTTGAAACACGTAAGTCCGGCAGTGTTTTTCAATGTTTTAACGTATTCTGAAGTTTTAAATTTTTCCGCTAGTAAAGATGAGCATGCTTAGGTTTTTATTCTGCATTAGAGATGAGCATGAGACGTTAGTGGCGACTCTAGATATGTGGAAATTTAGGGTCGTTACACTTCCGTTACTCGAGAGTTGCTCCAAAGGTTGTCGGGAGTTGATTCTTATTATAACGTTCATCTTATTTACGTTAATAACTCACATTTTATCATAAATTAACTTAAATTTAGTGATAGGGTGTAAACTGAGCTTATTTGCCTTAAATAAGATAAAAAAATGGGTTGAGGAGGGTCGAAAATGTAGGAAACCATATATTACATATGTATATGGAGCCGAAGTATGTGTTTTTTAGCCAAGAGGCCGCGCCACGTCAAGCCGAAGGAGTCGGCATCCGCATGAGTGAAACCGTGTCGTTGCGGGCGAAGAGGCGCGTGTCGGGTGGTGTTTCGGGTGGAGGCGCAGACTTCAGGTCTTGTCCTCGAGTGCGCAGGTCGTGAGGCTAGGCCACGAGGGAGCGCATGTTGGGCCGAAAAGGCATCAATTGCATGCGTGACACGTGTCGCATTCACATGTCGTTTTGGGCCGTCAGATTTAATGGATCGAAGGGGTATGGACCGTCTCCATGTGTGACACATTGGGCTGTCAGATTTTAACGGATATGGATTTACATTATGGATGAACTGTAAAAAAAAATTAAAACCGCGAAAAATACTTAGTTTTAAATATTCATATCGAATTCAAATAAATTTATAATCTTATCTAATCGTATAGATTAAATTAGGTTGATTGAATTTTTTGAACGTCTAAAAATAAAGGTAAAATTATGATTTTTTTTCTCAATTAAATGTATTTGATATATTAACAAACCAAAAAAAATACTCCTAATCTAATAATTAATCATAAAATCTAACCAAGATGATTGATAATTATTTAAATAGTTGAGATATGAAGAACAGAGTTTCAATATCAAAGAGGAGGGGTGGAAGAAGTGTAGTAGTTTCGAGATTTTGAATGAATCCATTGTTGCCTTTCATTATACATTGGAAATGAGTGAAAAAAACATTCAATGTTTGGGAGATGAAAAAGGAGGTTGAAAATGGTGTTGTATCGTGGTCAAACCTTTTGACAATTGGTCCTATTTTTGGAATTGAGAAGCCGTTGTTCTTTTTGAGCTCAGATGAATTTTTAATGGAGGATGACTAAGGACGGGTTTAGCAAACTGAAATATGTGGGACTGGATCTGGGTCGGGCAAACCACCCAGATTATCTGTCTCTCTGTTTTCTTTTTTTGTCTCCCTCACCTTTTCTATGGTTGTCGGATTTTGTCGTCCTTGTTGGTAGAGGTTGAAACTCTGATTGTTTTCTTCAGCAAAGTAATAGATCGTCCTTTCGTGAACCTTGGATCTAGAGCTCCAGTTCTTCCAGCGAACCTGGGTCTTTTATTTTTGCTCATCTCTTTAAGTTAAGACTAAATGTTTGTTTGTGATAATTTATTTGTACAAAAGACACGAGGAACCAGGAGGTTCCACTAGGAAGGACTCAAGAGTAGCAAATGTTAGTGGCTCTAACAACGAAGAGACAAGGCCTTGACATAGTTGATCTTCTTGCTCTCTCTCTCTCGTAAGACTTCTTTCCATAAACTATTAGTAGTCACTTAAAAAAATTATCAACGGTCAAATGATAAAATTTTAAAATAAGTATAAAAAATTTTAAAATAAGTATAAAAAATTTTAAAATAGTATCCATCTCCATCCTACATCAACCACTTATACAAACCTACTAGACTAACTAATAAATATATATTAATTATTATTTATCAAAAACAAAATTTATATTATTTATTATTCAAAAGAAAATTTGATTTTTTTTTAATTTATATCATTTATTACCCAAAACAATATCTGATTTTCTTACTAAAATAATATGTTTTTTTATACATTCAATTAATATTTAATTATTTTGTTTTAAATTTTTAGATCATATAAACAGACACTAAACGACACAACTCTTCAAATTGAGATATTTGTTAAAAAAAAAATGGTATATTTATACATGATGAGTCGATTGAGATTATAAATTGAAAAAAATCACAATATTGACAATTTATATAGGAATAGACTCTAAAAATTTAGAAATTAACATTTTTTTTCTTTATAAAATATAAAATTTATGATGAATATTCAGTAAGTTAACAAATTTAAAAAGATAAAAGGAGAGTTTCTAATTATTTTTCTAATTTTTTAATGAATTTTAATGACTTAATATGAAATTATATAAATTTATGATCGAATTTTAGTGACTAGTTTTTTTTAATAATATTTTATTATTTTTAGTTTCTTTTATATTATTATTTTTAATAAATTTTAAATTTCTTTTGAAGTGTATATATATATAAATTAATATCTATCCCATTATATAAATTAAATTATTCAAAATATTTATTTATTATTTATTTTTCATATATAGAACAATCATTTATATAAAAAAATATTTATGAAACTTGTAAAAATTAAAGATAGTTATATTGTTTCAGTTGTAAATTTATAAAATAAAATAGGCAAAGACTTGCCAAATAGATGTTAAACTTATAAAAAAATATTTATTTACTAATTATGACATTCTTTTGACTGTTGTAAATTTATAATTTTGATTAATTTTGATTAATGAAACTAACCTAAATTTATGGTCCAAATGTTTGTGTTGGAGACTTCATATCATTATCGACCTAAATAGTGAGAATGACGGTAGATTTCAAAATTTTGATAATGCTCATATATGACAAATCCACATCATAGGTTGTTTGGATTACATTTTTGAAAATATTGAGATTCGTCAAAGGGGGTTTGAGATCCCTCAATTCATGACATTAAATTTTCTCAATTCGTATCAGTATAGATTTACTCGTTGTTCTCTTTATTTAATTCGTAAATACATATATAAGCAATTTATACCTATAATAATATTTTATATATAAAAAAAAATTGAATAATTTTAGCACACTATCAAAATTTCTCCAACCAAAACTTTAACAATGATTTTAATTTTATCACAGAAAATATCAGTTTTCTACACATTATCATGTCAATCAATATATTTTCTAAAATAAATATATTTTAATATAAAATAAACTTCAAACAAATGTCTTCAATTTTGTCACAAAAAAATGTCTGTTTATGGAAGCAATATGAATTTCTTTTGGAAAAAACATAATGCACAATCATTTTCACACAATTGTGATAATGAGCTTATGAGCTGCATGGACTATGTCTTCTAGTGAATTGGGCCATAAAATTAAAATGCATCAGTTTTGGATGTTTGAACCAGTGAATTAGGCCATAAAATTAAAGTTCAAAGTTCATGGCAATGATGCCTAGACAAGTGGATTGGGTCATAAAATTAAAGTCGGACCAATTCGTAGGCTAGCCATTACCATTGTACTCATGTGCTTGGACTTTTTGTGATCCTAGGATTGGGCTTTGAATGTTCGGACCATTTCCTGGCTAGCCATTACTATAATTATTATGAGGCCCTCAATTAAAAAGTTTCTATAATTGATTTGAATTATAATACAAAATATTTATAGTTAAAGAGTATTTTATATATTTTTTTAATTATCCACATGTATTTAGAATAAAAAATAAATAGAATGGTTGTTTTGGGCTGTCTTCGTGCACCAATTAGTTGTACCCTTTATTTGTCATTTGATTTAACCTATTTTTGCACCATAGATTTGTTTTAGTACTATGTTATCCAATCGGATTAATTTGGTATTCATGCTAGCTACGTCTCTTAAGTAGCGTCGGGCTAAATATAGTAAATTTGGTATTCATGTTATCCATCGCCGAGATCTATGATTAATTATTTAGTTATTTTTGAGCTTATAATTCTTTTTTGGTCTATGATTAATCTCCTGTTCGTAAAACAAAATTAAAATCGTCGTTCGTAAAGCAACAAATTTAAACAACCCTATTCGTACAACAAACTTAAAATCGCTTATTTGTAAAACAACAAACTTAAAATCCACAGTTCGTAGGAATAAACTTAAAATCTCCTGTTAGCGGAACAAACTTAAATACAAACGGAAAATCAACTATTTGTAGATCAAACATAAAATGACTTGTCCTAGAACAAACTTAAATTCCTTTTCATAGAACAAACTTAAAATCTTTGTTCTGAGAACAAACTCAAAATTCTAGAACAAACTTAAAATCTCTTGTTCTTAAAACAAACAAACGTAAGATTTTTTGTTAACAATATTATTTCCTCGTGTATCGAGAACAAGCTCTTCACGAAAAAATAGCTTCAAACATATCTTGATTTCTTTTTTTTTTTTTTCACTTGCGACATGTTTATCTTCTTTTTTCTCTCTCCTCACCGTTACAAACCCTAGGTGGCTTTATTATTATTATTATTATTTTGTCTCTACTCGTGCCTTCTCTAATGATTGTCGGATACACGACCACTCGAATGGCGGTTAATATCTTTTTTTTCTCTCTCCTCCTCATTACAAATCCTAAGTGGCTTCAATTTTTTTTTTCTCTACTCGTGACTTCTCTAATGGAGACGATTGTCTAAAATATCGTGACTTCTCTAATGAAGGCGATTGTTTGAAATAATAGACTAGACTTGAAATAATATCATACTATTATGGAGAGTCGTGTATCGTGACTTCTCTAATGGAGGTGATTGTCTGAAATAATAGACCAAACTTGAAATAATATCATACTATTATGGAGAGTCGTGTATAAAACAAAACAAGCATATAATGTGCGTCCAAACAATTAATTACATGCTCAATGTGTGTTCAAGGCAACGAGGTGTCGCCCAAACTTGAATTGGTCCAAACGTGTGTCCAAACAATTAATTACATAACGTGTGTCCAAACAATTAATTACATGCTCAATGTGTGTTCAAGGCCACGAGGTGTCGCCCAGACATGAATTGGTCCAAACGTGTTCAAGGCAACGATTAAATTTAAAAAATGGCGTCACACAGACTTGACCTGGAGACCTTTAGTGTGTTAGATTGACGTGATAACCAACTACACCACGACACCGTTGGAAGCCTCCCTAGAAGGTCAGCCAAACTATAGAGTTAAGCCCAAACTTTCTAGAGCCTAAAGAAAAGCCCGTGGAAACCTACCAGAAATTGGATGCAATGAGAGTCTACAAGTAGGCTGCTTACCGAGTACTTTTTTACTCACTACATTTTAGATTTCTTTTTCAGGTCTTCGCTAACTGTTGCTCGAGGTGGGAGAGCGTTTGAGAGATGCATTGTCACTTGAGGGTCGTTTATGAGTGTTGACCCAGTCTGTGTACTTTGGGTCTTTTATATTTCGTTCGAAACAGTATCCCGAACCCTTTCTCCGTTTGTAACAAACTTTTAACAACACATGTTTGCATTGTCTTTCAATTTGTTCTAGTGGAGGTGTTGTTTGATTTTAAATTGCATTATCTCAATGTTTAATTTAATTTAACTTTTATTTTTATTTTCCTTTCTTTTTGTCATTTTCGTCACGGTTTGAGATTTGAAGCCTCGAAAATCACGTAACAAAAGACTCAATGACTCTACGTCTAGCGAAAACAGTCTGTTGGACCAATCAATCTAGACCTCTGATACTGAGTTTAGTTCATAAATTTCTTGGCTAAATCAAGCATATGACGTACTCATAATCATTCCACCCTAGTCCTTGTTGATTCCTACCGGTATTTCTTCAATAAAAGTCCAAACAATTAAGGTATTTCAAAGTTTTTTGGTTGCAAATGTTTTATTTTGAACAACAAAGAACAAAGAAAAGCTAGGAAAATTTGATTCTAAGAGGATATTGGTATTTTTCTTGGTTATTCATCTATTAGTAAAGCTTATAGAGTTTTCAATAAGAGAACTTTAGTTATAGGAGAATTTATGCATGTGGTATTTGATGAATCTTGTAATAATATTTAGTCTATTTGTAGCCATGATTTAGAAAGAAATTTTGGAGATTTACTTGTCATGACAAATGAAAATAAACTCTTTCAAGTAAAGAAGAAGCTTAAATGAAGAGGAAGGAGGTTCTTCATCAGTGCCAAAAGTATGGAGGTATGCCTCATCTCATCCCAAGGACTTGATTATTGGTGATCCCGAACAGGGTGTGAAAACTCGTTCCTTTATTAATTTATTTTATAATCTTGCTTTCTTTTTCCTCAAATTGAACCAAAAAGTCTTAAGGATGACGAAAATGATGAGTTTTAGATTTTAGCTAGGAACTAAATGAATTTGAAAGGAACAAAGTTTGAGACTTAGTCTGTAGGCCCTCTAATATTTCTATTATTGGAACCAAATAGGTTTTTAGAAATTAAATTGATGACAATAGGAATATCATTAGAAATCAAGTTAGACTTGTAGCTTAAGGTTATTATCAGGAGGAAGGTATAGACTATGAAGAAACTTTTGGGAGATTAGAAGCTATTAGAATGTTACTTGCATTTTCTTTTTACAAAAATTTTATATTATATCAAATGGATGTGAAAAGTGCTTCTTAAATGGTTATATTAGGGAGGAAGTTCATGTAAAACAACTTCCTTGATTTGAAAATCAAATCCAATTTTGATTCTCCACATCATGTCTATAAGTTGAAAAAGGCTCTTTATGGCTTAAAACAAGCTCCAAGAGCTTGGTACGATAGACTTAGTAATTTTCTTATTGAGAATGATTTCAAAATGATAAGCTCGATACTACTCTCTTTATTAAAATTAAAGAAAAATATATGTTATTAGTGCAAATATATGTGGCGGTTCTTGCAGGATCAGCAATGAGAAGTTTTCCTCCGCTGTGATTATATTATATTTGGTTCTACTAATTCTTCTTTATGTGAAGAATTTTCTAAATGTATGATGAGTATGATGGGAGAGCTCGGTTTCTTTCTTGGACTTCAAATCAAACAACTGATAGATGGTATTTTCCTAAATCAAGAGAAATATACCAAGGATTTACTCAAAGATTCAAGTTCAATGACGGTAAGATTGCAAAAAAAAAAAAAAAACAAAACTCCAATGAGTACATCTACCAAGCTTGACAAGGATTTAAAAGGTAAATGTGTAGATATAAAATCTTATCGAGGTATGATTCGATCTTTAACTTTACTTGACTCATTTACATGTCGTTAAAAAAATATTTAAATATTTGCTTAGGATTATTAATTTAGAATTGTGGTATTGTAGAAATGTTGAGTTTAAATTTGTAAGATATTCTGATGGGGATTTTACGGAAAGTTTACTTGATCATAAAAGTACTAGTGGAACTTGTCAATTTCTTAATAGTTCATTAGTTTCTTGGTTTAGTAAAAAGAAAAATTCAGTTGTCTTATCTACTACTGAAGCATAATATATTGCGGTTGCCAGTTGTTATGCTCAAATTCTTTGTATGAAACAAACTCTTTGTGATTTTGGATTAAAATTTGATAGTGTGCCTACCGGTGAAAAATGGACATATTATTCTTGATTTTGTAAACTCTAATAAACAATTAGCAGATATTTTTACCAAGTCGTTAAATGAAGTTTTTTTTTTTTTTTTTTTTTTGCAAAAATAGGCTTGAACTTGGTATTATTCGCTCCGATATATCTTGAATTTGAATTTGATATTACTAGGTGTGATATATTTTGTATTTTATAATCTTATTTAAAGGCATGTTATATTTTGTATTTTATAATCTTATTTAAAGGCATGTTATATTTTGTATTTTATAATCTTATTTAAAGGCATGTTATTAGAGGAGCATGTCATTCTTTTATTATTTTTTATTGTTCTTTTTTATGATTATAAAGGGGAGAAAATTAGAAAAAAAAATACGCTATAAATTTGTTATTTTATAATTAATGAATCACTTCGTTTTATTTTATAATTAATGAATCACTTCCTTGTTGTGATGTTTCATAATTCATTGAAGCATTAATATAGGAAAAGAATAGGGATTTGAGTGAATTTCAAAAAGAATAGGGAGTTGAGTAAATTTCAAATTTATGATAATATATTAGAATGTCTATTATGATGCATCAATATTATTATTTGGACATGTTCATTATTTTAAGTTTTATGGATCTCATACCATTTTGCTTGAAATGGTTTGTCATCATAAAAAATAAAAAAGAGGAGATTGTTGGCTCTTTGGCCCTTAATCTCAAATTAATTAATTAATTGATGTTTTAATTATTAACAATTCACAGTATTTTGTCCACAGTGTAAGGTTGGGAATAATGATTTCAACGTCTTTTTTGGTTCATTCAAATTAGAGATAAAACGAAGAAGTTCCAGTCAAAACAAATACCGGACGTGATGATGTTAAAATCGTTATTCCCAACCTTACCCTGTGGACAAAATATTGAGAATTGTTAAAAATTGAAGATATGTTTGTTATCATCAAAATATTAATTAATTAATTAATTAATTAAAATTAACTAATTTGAGATTAAGGGCCAAGAAGCCAACAATCTCTGGTTTCTGATGACCACAAACCATTTCAAGGAAAATAGTATGAAATCCATCGAACCATAAAACTTAAAATAATGCACATGTCCAAATAATAATATTGAAGCACATGATAGGCATTCTAATATATCATCATAAATTTGAAATTCACTCAAATCCATATTCTCCCTCTATATTAATGCTTCAATGAATTATCAAACATCACAACAACGAAGTTATTCATTAATTATAAAATAACAAACTTACAATACATTTTTCTTAATTTTCTCCCCCGAAAAAAGAACAATAAAAAATAATAAAAGAATGACATGCTTCTCCTAATCACATGCCTTTAAACAAGATTATAAAATTCAAGATATATCACACTGAGTAATACCAAACTCAAATTCAAGATATATCACACCGAATAGTACTAAACTCAAGCCTATTTTTATAAAAAAATTTCTTCATTTAACGGCTTGATAAAAACATATGCTAATTGATTATTAAGAATAATATGTTCATTTTGCACCTGCTCTCCAATAAAATGATGTCTAATATTAATATGTTTAGTTAAATTAATAGCAGTTGTATTATCACACAATATAGGCCCACTATCAAATTTTAATCGAAAATCACAAAGAGTTTGCTTCGTCCAAAGAATTTGAGCAACTAGCAACCGCAATATATTCCGCTTAGGGAGTAGATAATCCTACCAATTTAAACTAACATTTCTAGGATACCACAATCCTAAATTAATAGTCCAAGCAAGTATTTAAATATTCTTTTAACGACATTTAAATGAGATTCCTTAAGACAAGATTGAAACCTAGCACGAAGACATACACTAAACATAATATCAGGTCTACTAGCAGTCAAGTAAAGTAAAGATTCAATCATACCTCGATAAGATTTTATATCTACACATTTACCTTTTTCATCCTTGTCAAGCTTGGTAGATATGCTCATTGGAGTTATTGCAATCTTACCTTCATTGAACTTGAACCTTCTGAGTAAATCCTTGGTGTATTTCTCTTGATTTAGGTTCGGAGTAAATCCTTGGTGTATTTATCTTGATTTAGGAAGATATCTTTAGTTGTTTGATTTGAAGTCAAAGAAAGAAACTGAGCTCTCTCATCGTACTCATCCTACATTTAGAAAATTCTTCACGTAAAGAAAGATTAGTACAACCAAAGATAATATCATCCACATATATTTGCACTAATAACATATCTTACATTTAGAAAATTCTTCACGTAAAGAAAGATTAGTACAACTAAAGATAATATCATCCACATATATTTGCACTAATAACATATCTTTTTCTTTAATTTTAATAAAGAGAGTAGTATCGAGCTCACCCATTTTAATAAATAGATTGTTTTAAGTCATAAAAAACTTTTTTTTCAACCTATAGACATGATGTGGAGAATCAAAATTTTTAAATAAGGAGATTGTTTTACATAAACTTCCTTCATAATATAACCATTTAAGAATGCACCTTTGATATAATATAAAATTTTTGTAGGAAGCAAATGCAAGTAACATTCTAATAGTTCTAATCTAGTAACGGGTGCAAAAGTTTCTTCATAGTCTATACCTTCCTCCTGACTTGAGCTAAGTCTAGCTTCATTTCTAATGATATTTCCATTTTCATCCATTTTATTTCTAAAAACCCATTTGGTTCTAATAATGAAAATATTAGAGGGCCTAGAGACTCATTCCCAAACTTTGTTCCTTTCAAATTGATTTGGTTCAATTTGAGAAACAAAAGCAAAATTATTAAATAAATTAATAGAGGAACGAGTTTTCCCACCTTGTTCAGGATCACCAATAATCAAGTCCTTGGGATGAGATGAGGCATACTTCTATACCTTTGGCACTAATGAATAACCTTCTTCCTCCTTTTCGTTTAAGCCCACTTTTTCTTTTCACGAGGTAAATGTCCAAAATTTCTTTCTAAATCATCACTACAAATAAATCATCACTACAAATAGACTCATTAGAAATATCATTATGAAATTCATAAAATACCACATGCATAGATTCTTCTATAACTAAAGTTCTCCCATTGAAAACTCTACAAATAGACTCATTAGAAATATCATTATGAAATTCATAAAATACCACATGCATAGATTCTTCTATAACTAAAGTTCTCCCATTGAAAACTCTATAAACTTTACTAGTAGATGAATAACCAAGAAAAATACCAATATCGGTCTTAAAATCAAAATTTTCCATCTTTTCTTTGTTGTTCACAATAAAACATTTGCAACCAAAAACTTTGAAATACACAATCTTTGGAATTTTATTATGTCAGAGTTCATAAGGAGTTTTATCAGGATCTAATTAAAACTCTATTTGAAATATAACAAGCGATATTAACAGCTTCCGCCAAAAAAATATTTTGGTAAATCATATTCATTTAACATTGATCTAGCAAATTCTTGTAAAGTACGATTTTTTTTTATTTTTTTTTTCAACCACATCCTTTTCCATCTTTTATTTGTTGTTCAAAATAAAACATTTGCAGCCAAAAACTTTGAAATACACAATATTTAGAATTTTATTATGTCAAAATTCATAAGGAATTTTATCAGGATCTAATTAAAACTCTATTTAAAATATAACAGGTGATATTAACGGCTTCCTCAAAAAAAATATTTAGGTAAATCATATTCATTTAACATTCGTCTAGCAAATTCTTGTAAAGCTATTTTTTTTTTTTCAACCACACCCTTTTGTCGAGGAGTCCTTGAGAGAAGTCATGATAATTGTTGAGGAGTCCTTGAGAGAGTCATGATAAAAATCATTCTCTTCACAAAAATTTTCAATTTTCATACTATCTAATTTTCCTCCATGGTCACTCCTTAGTAATTAAAAAAATCTTTTTCATTTTGAACTATTTTACAAAACTAGCAAATCTTTTTAACAAAACATCATTTTTATGTTTTATCATCAAAACTCAAGTAAATCTCGAAAAAAAAAAAAAAAAAGTACATTTTCAATGAGAGTACCAGAGTCATTACCTATAGTACCCTTACCAATTATTTTACCCTTCTTGTTGTCGCCAAAAGTTACTAAGCCACCATCCTTCCGGTAAATACTCACAAACTTGGATTGGTTTCCCATCATGTATCTTGATCAACCACCGTCCAAATACCACTTATTTTTTTTTGGAGGCTTTCAAATGAACCTATAAACAAAGATATTCAAAATGGATCTTTTGGTACCCATACTTGTTTGGGTTCTAACAAGTTAGTCTTCACAAATTTAGGAATCATGTTTGCATTCATATTAAAAAAACTTACCACACGAGAAACAAACAACATCATGCAGGGATTTATTTCTTGGACTAAGTTTATGTATTCTATGTTGAATGGAAAAATTATTTCTTAAAACATTGTTAAATTTTATATTTTGAGAAAATTCTCCTTCCGAATGAATGTTTTAAGAATTTTTCAATTTAAAGCAATTAGGTTTAATATGACCTTCAACACCACAATAATGACATATAGGCACAAATCTAGATTTATCATACTGAGATACAAATTTGCATCTGTTAGGCTTAGACATAATGAGGGATGCTTTAGCAAATATTGTTTTAGAACTTGAAGAAGTAGAACATTCATCAATATAGCGTAATCCTCTTTTATCACCATAAGACTAACATGAAGGAGTAGAACATTCATCAATATAGCCTAATCCTCTTTTATCACCCTAAGGCGGCTTACATGAAGGAGTAGAACATTCATCAATATAGCCTAATCCTCTTTTATCACCCTAAGGTGGTTTACATGAAGGAGTAAAACATTCATCAATATAGCCTAATCCTCTTTTATCACCCTAAGGCGGCTTACATGAAGGAGTAGAACATTCATCAATATAGTCTAATCCTCTTTTATCACCCTAAGGTGGTTTACATGAAGGAGTAAAACATTCATCAATATAGCCTAATCCTCTTTTATCACCTAAGGCTTACATGAAGGAGAAGAACATTCATCAATATAGCCTAATCCCACCCTAAGGCGGCTTACATGAAGGAGTAAAACATTCATCAATATAGCCTAATTCTCTTTTATCACCATAAGGCTAACATTCATCAATATAGCCTAATCCTCTTTTATCACCCTAAGGCTTACATAAAGGAGTAGAACATTCATCAATATAGCCTAATCCTGAGCACCTATTAACTTTTTAATAGACTCTTTAGCCTTACTAAGTTCTTGCATAGTATTTGATTTCTTTTCTTTGAGTAATTTAATTAACTCATTTTTTCACAACAATTATGCTCAAGAAATTTAATTTTATCAATTAATGTAGTTTTCTCATCACAATCAAATACATGTTTTTTACCGGGTATATCAAATTTTACGACATAAGTTACTTTAAATAATTGAATAAAGACTTATTTTTAATAATTGAAGCCTTATATTTCTTTTGAAGCATAAGATACTTTGAATCAAGTTTTTCTAAATCAAGTTGGATCTCCTCAACAACTTTAAATAATTCATCATAAGATGAGATTCAAGAATTACCTGTCTTCTTCATCCTCTTTGTCACCGTGAGCCATGAAGCAAAAATTTGAGTTAGTTCAAGAGTTTTCCAAATTTCATATGCTAAACAACACATAGATACTCTGTTAAATTAATCACTACTTAGGGCACAACAAAGACAATGTAGAGCACTAGCATTAAATACATTTATTTTATATCATGCTCATCAAATTCACTCTCATTTAAGCTCCTCAATATTATAAACAATTTTTATTGAAATATAAGGGCCTTTACTAACATTTAAGCAAATAAATTTTCATTCTAGCTCTCCTCGAATATAAGGGCCTTTACTAAGATTTAAGCAAATAAATTTTCATTCTATAATTTGTTCCATCAAAATAAGGAGGTCTAGAAGTTGAAACCGTTTATAACACAGATTTTCCATAAGCTCTAAAAATAAAGTTTATATAAAAAAAAAATCAATAAGAGCAACTGCTCTGATAATTGTTGGATCGTATAACAACCTAGAGGGGTGAATAGGGTTTCAACAATATAATTATTAATTTTTTTTTAATAACAATAAAACTTGATACCATGCAATACCATAGAATAAAACTTAACAATAATTTAAATAGAAAAAGGGTTAGGGTTAGAAAATATAACACCGTAGTTTTATAGTGGTTCCGTCAAACTCGACCAACTCCACTCCCCAAGTGCATCTTGGAAATTTGAATAAAACTTTCTGACTCTTTACTCGGATCAAAGCCCAACCGCTACACCGCTCCTTTTACGAGTTCAAGAGCAAATTCAATTCTTTCCACGGCTCAAGATCAAACCGATACACCGCTCTTTTTACGAGTTCAAGAGTAAATTCAATTTTTTCCACGGCTCATGATCAAACCGGTACAATTGTCTGAAACTTTATAGAAACACACCACACACCACAACTCTCTGAAGGAGTGGATTTACAATTTTCTCAAGAAATAAAATTGGAAGTTTGAGAGAGAGCAACAATGGAGGCTTTTAAAAAAAAGTTTTAGATCGAGGAAACTATGAAACTATGGGAGTTGTGTATTGTGTTCTACGATCTGTGTGTTGTGTTCTGAACAAAAATATGAAGAATATACATCTCTCTCAGAATAGAATAAACAAGAAATAAAATTGGAAGCTTGGTAACAATGGAGGCTTTTAAAAAAAAGTTTATGATCGAGAAAACTTGGAGGCTTTTAAAAAAAAGTTTATCGAGGAAACTATGAAACTATGGGAGTTGTGTATTGTGTTCTATGCTTTGTGTGTTGTGTTCTATGCTTTGTGGGTTGTGTTTTATGCTTTGTGTGTTGTGTTCTATGCTTTGTGGGTTGTGTTTTATGCTTTGTGTGTTGTGTTCTGAAAAATAGGAAGAGACATGAGTTTAAATAGTGATCAAGTCCTAAAAATAGGAATTGATACGGACCACTAAAACAAGACTTTAACCACTAACACTAATATTTATTTATTTTTAAATTTCCATAAAAAATTATAGACCACATGTTTCATTTATTTAAATAAATAAATAAATAAATATATATATATATATATATATATATATATATATATATATATATATTATATTATTTTAAATAAATATTAAAAAAAAAATTAATTCATTTTTATTATATATATTATACATATTTAAATGTAATAATATAATAAAAAAATGTTAATGAAAACAGAGTAACAATTTAAAAAAGTAATGGAATAGTTTTATAAATCTAATTAAAATCATTAAAATGTAATTGAAATAATTTTATAATTCAAATATTTTTTTCTCTCAAAACTAGTTTTCGTAATTAAAATCATTATAAATGTAATTGAAATAATTTTCTTTCTTAACCTAAAACTTTGATTGTTACTCTACCAAAGTTATAAATGTCATACTTTTATTGGTCCATGATGTCAATTTTGCCGCTGGTTCATGATGTCAATTTTGTCACCACATTATCACGTCAGGTATCTTGTTTTGACTGAAACTTCTTCGTTTTATCTCTAATTTGAGTGAACTAAAAAAGACGTTAAAATTGCTATTTCTAACCTTACACTGTGGACAAAATACTTAAAATTGTTAATAATTGAAGATAGATTTGTTATCATCAAAACATCAATTAATTAATTTGAGATTAAGGGCCAAAAAGCCAATACAATGTGTGTTCGAGGGCACGGTTCTTGGGCTAATCAAGCTCTAAGGATCTTAAACTTTCTCGTAAAGGTCTAAAATGAATCCAGATGATAAATATAAAAATAAAAATAAAAATTTCAAAAATGGCGTCGCCTAGACTTGAACTAAAGACCTTCAGTGTGTTAGATTGATGTGATAAGCAAATACACCACGACACCGTTGGAAGTTTCCCCATAAGGTCAGCCAAACTATAGAGTTAAGCCCATGTTGAGTTTTATGTCCTAAAACTCATAGTTTGTAAACAAAAACATATTCTATTTTCAATAAAGTTATTATTGATGTTTATTTAGTAACGATTGTTATCGAATAAAGTGAATTTTACGACCATTAATCTAAATCCAATAAACTAAGAACACTCTAGCTATAGTATGATTACTTGAACTATATGTAGAGACATAAGAGTGAATCAAGTTCAAGTATATAGTCAAAATGATCTATAGTACAGGGATAAGGCTGAGTACCTTATCCTGGAGACACTATGGATGTGGCCCACTTTGTATATGATATAAACAATGTGATCACTAAATTGTACATGTGGAGATATGTGAGTGGAGGCATCCTATGCAATGAGTATTGCATAAGATCGGACCATGAAGAAAATCACTCTTACTTTATAATGTCGTTTACTGTTGAGACTAATTTTTTCATTCGATGACCTTGGTAACTCGACATTAATCCTGAGATAACTATGAACTCCTGTTTATTCGAAATTATTCTTAGATTTGCATGGGTGAAAGTGGCTCGAGTTTGCCGACTCAATAAGCCTCCCATTTCAGGGTTAAGACTGGGTGAATAGCTGGGAACATAGGGTGCAAGATAGAACTCACTCCTACCCGCTTTTAGGGATAGTAGAGAGGTTGTTCCCTTAAGTACTGACTCCAAGTCTTGAACAAGGGGCCCCACCCTCTCATTGGCTCGAGAGGGATTTGGTTTGGTGGTTGGACCACAAACCAATTGTTCATTAGAGGATCAGTGGAACTTAAGGAACAAGAAGTAACTTTAGGGGTAAAACGGTAAATTGACCCAACTCTAGTTACGAACAACCTGTGAAGGATCGACTTGCTAATCATAGTTATATCAAATGGACAAAAATATATCTATAGTGAGGGGAGTGCAACTACTAGGCTATAGTGGAGTGTCCTAGTAGTTAACGAATGTTGGTTAACTAGGTTAATGAGTTTAGCCAGTTAATCTCGGATCATTGGAGCCCATGATCTATAGGCCCATTAGGTCCCCCTGCTAGCTCATATCGGACTAAACCTTAGAATAGTGTGACGAGTGAGTTTGAAGTGTTCGAATTCAAATTAGGGAATATGCACTACATATATACGATATATTTAACCGCATTTTTGTTTTAATTACGAATTAAACAAAATTTGAAATTAATTGTTGAATTATAATGGAATATTGAGTGTTAATATATGGTTTAACCAAACTTGCATGTTTGCCACATAATCCCACAAATTTGAGTGGAATTTTGAGTATCAAAATTTGGTTTAACCAAACTTGCATGTCTGCCAAATCAACCCCACAAATTTGAGTGGAATTTTGAGTGTCAAAATTGGGTTAACTCAAACTTGCATGCTTGCCACATAATCCCACAAATTTGAGTGGAATTTTAAGTAACATTTGGTAATATCAAATTTGCATGAACATGCAAATATGACTATAAATAGAGTGATCAAGTACATGTAAATCCTTCTTGAAAAACTTTGAGAAAATCTCTCAAAACTCTCTCTCTCTTTGCATATACAAAATTCCTATCAAGTTTAGTCACTCACCGGATTCCACAATCCCGTTTTAAGGTCGTAGAATAGTAGGGAAGACACTAGTGGTGATTCGAAATCGGTTCATGTGGAAAAATGAATTTGAACTACAAAAGGTTAGTATTCAAACTCATTCGGTTTTAATGCTTTTGAGCATGATAGCTAATTTACTATAATTGATGTACTTAGAGTGTCTAAGATCCAAATTGCTTCCGCACGTGTTATAGTAACACCATCAATTGGTATCAGAGAAAGTTTTAGGCACTTTATTTACATTAATTTGAGCATGGTGGATACCATCTCATGAATGAAATTTTGTGGTTGCTGAGGTGGATGTTTATGGTTTTGGCATTTTTTTTTTTATGCTTCCATTTGATACAATTACTGTAATTGGCCTAATGTGTATGGGTTTTAATGAGGGAAGAAAGGTCTATAATTTTTATGGAGTCCTTAGAGTCCATTTTAAGTTGTAATTAATCGATAATGGAAACAAAAGCAAGCTGAACCAAAGAAGATGGAAGAGGCGGTTTGGGTGTTTTTCTGCTGGTTGGGATCCGGTTCAACATTTTTAAGGGTTGGTTCGATCGATTCGTGATCCTCAGGAGTGGTTCACGTTAATTTCAAATTATTAATGTAATAATTAGTTAATTGCTTGCTTTAAAATGCCAAAACCAGTCCACTTTAGTGTGTTTAATTAATTATGCATTGTGAATGTATGTTTTAATTAAATAGAAAATGTATATGCATAAAGTATGTCATATAGATTTAAAATCCCACCATAGGCTAAGCATGTTTCATGCATTACAAGTATGTTATAATGTATATGCATAAAGTATGTCATATAGATTTAAAATCCCACCATAGGCTAAGCATGTTTCATGCATTACAAGTATGTTATAAGTGTTATAACGTAAAGTATGCATGTTTAGGGTTCCATGAGTGATAGATATAAATTGTTATATTATTGCATGGAATGGATGATTATATAATTGTTATATAAAGCATGTTAGATGCATGTTATAGGTTATTTTCAACGTCATAAAACGAGATAGACGTTAAAATATATAACACAGATAAATGCATGCTCACTTAAGGTTAACAACCAAGCACGATCAATTTTAATAGTTAAAATAGGTCGATATCTTGTGAAACTGCGGTTATAAGGAAGCTCACCTGGCACGATCTTGTCTAAGGCTAGAGGTACTTAAGTTGACGGTTTACGGAACACCTGCTACCAGGGGATCAGGTCAGTACTTGAGCTTAGTTAGCCCAGTTTATAAGCATGCGTGAGTGATGTAAGATTTTTTTTTTTAAATAAAAAATCACCTAGACATCATAGGTAAAAATCCAGTATAAATGTTATACTTGGAAAAATCACCTAGACTTAGGTTATATTTAATTAGCCGGAATATACCTAAGTAATAAGTATACCCAACCATCTAAAATACATAATGGGAGGGAAAAGGTATATGAGATATATCGTTTTCTTTTTATGCTCTCTGGAAAATTCACACCGTGAGATTCACGCTCGATCTCGTGTCGCCCTGGGAGCGGCCTCCATTCGGAAGGTATTTGCATGAGTCAATAACAATGTGAATAGATAAAGTATTTATAGTAAGTGAGAGAAGGAAGTATATCAACACATCCAATGGTCTCCACCACTAGGTTGCACCGTGAGATTCTCATGTTCTGTCTGCATGTTGCCCTAGAGCAACTACCCATTCGGAGGGTCGTAACATGTAAGGACTGGGTTGACTCGATGGCTCTAAAAGGCGGGTAAATTTTTCCTTCTTGATAAAACCATTAAAATTTAAAACAGAATTTACATTATAATCAAAATAGTGTGCAATACAACATAATAGTTAAAAAACATAATAAGGAATAGACACAAAACATTTTAAAACAAAGGTTTGAGAACGACGGGTAAGGTTAGTCTATGGCACCTGCTCCAGAGTCCGCTCCTGACCTTGACCAGCTTCTTATCACCTGGAAAAAAAATGGAGAATAAGGAATGAGTACAAGACTCAGTAAGTAGCCTACTTGTAGGCTCTTAATCGTGTCCTTGATATGCTCGGGCACCACATTCTTTGTTCTTACTTGTTCTTGATCTTGTTCTTGTTGTTAGTACTTAGGTCCTTTTAATTCTTGTTCTTGACTTGGGGTTCTTATCTTGATCTTTCTTGATGACCTTGATCCTTGAATCCTAAAACCTTGGTTTTCCTTTAAAGCCTTAGTACTATGGTTTTTGGTTCTTAGTCCTTTGTTCCTGGTTCTTGTCCTTAGAACTAGGATCTTGATCCTTGTTCTATTCCTTGATCTTTCTCTTGTTCTTGGTACTTTCTTGGTTCTTGTTTTGTTCTTGATTCATTCTCCAAGACACTCCCCCTAGGATTTACGGCATTAGACATGTACCTGACAATCTTGTGTCCAAGGCTTCATGTGTTCCAAGTGACACAGCCTTAACCTACGTCCAAGGCTTCATGCGTTCCAAGCGACGTAGTCTTATTGCATCTTAGAGTTTGTCCTTCGATACGGTCTGCTTAATCCTATGCCCAAGGCTTCATGCGTTCCAAGCGGCATAGTCTGAAAACCTACACCCAAGGCTTCTTACATTCCAAGCGATATAGTCTTAATACTGCATCAAGGGCTTACCCCATAATACAGTCTGCTTAACCTATGCCCAAGGCTTCATGCGTTCCAAGCGGCATAGTCTGAAAACCCTACATCCAAGGCTTCTTACGTTCCAAGCGATGTAGTCTTAATACTGCATCAAGGGCTTGCCTTATAATACAGTCTGCTTAACATACGCTCAAGGCTTCATGCGTTCCAAGCAGCGTAGTCTAAGTCATGAGCATGCTGTACCGTGGGAGGTCTTAGAAGGTTCTTGATTCGTGGCTAAGGTAACGTACTCTCTTCTTGTTCCTCCGTGACTTTAGACTACTCCCTTTAATAGACTGTAAAAGTCACTTGCTCGGTGCATACTTAAACATGGCATCTTGCAAGTCTGCAGGGCATCTCTTCTAGGTGAAGAAAACTTGAGGCATGACATCCTGCAAAGGAAACATGGTGCAGGGCATCCCACCTAGAAGATGAATTCTTGGGCACCGCTTGGTGGGAGGTCATGGGTAACTTTGGACATGACTAGAGTATTACCTAGCATTCTTGAGTTCCTTGTATTTGGGGACCTTGGTCCCTCATCCTTGAGTGGTACCTAACATTCTTCTTACTTGGGTAGTTGTAAAGCTTGTGTGTTGTTGTTCTTGGTTCTTAATCTTGTAAGTTTCTAAGGTTCTTGAGTTATTGAGGTATAAGTTGTAACTTGTATTTGTAACCATATGAACCCATCTTAGTGTGAGTTGTTCTAGAAGGTCATAGATTCCTAGGGAGTTCTTTAGAGTGTTCTAGAAGAGTCTAGAGTCTTGTGGCGTTTCCTTTAGGTGGTTCTTGGGTCCTAACTTGGTTTAGGTACCAAACTTGCTCCAATCAACTTGAAACCTCAAACTTATCTTCATGCCCTTCATAATCGACCTTATAAGAAGTAGCGAATCATTTGAAGCATGTATAGACCTTGAAATCTCTTAAGTAGTCCTAGGGGCATTTTGGTCATTTTACACCTAATTCTTAGTTTTGCTACTTAACGTTTTCCAACGGCTTTTCAAACTTCACCAAATCATCAAACATCATAAAATAAGATCTACTTCAGGGTTTCATAGCATTTGGAGGTCATCTAGGTCATGAACCGTAGGTAGATGTCCTTAGGGGCATTATGGTCATTTTGCACCATTTCTTGGTTTACCTACTTATCCTTATCCAATGACTACCAAACTTACCTCAACATGCTCTGGTATCCTCAGCATTAAAATTTTATAGACAGTGGAGTTCATCTAGTGGGTTATTTTAACGTTACCTAAATCTCGAAAAATTTGTTCGGTTCAAGGTCTTAACTTACAGTTCCTAGGGTTTTTTCTTTCATATATCCTAATTTCATACTTGGTTTAGAGTTCATATGGAAGTCCAAGCGATTTCTACAAGCATTTCTTAACAAAAAGTCCAAGGTGGCTACTTACCTTGTTGTCAACGTTCGGGAACTCTTCTCTTGAGCTTCCGGTACCCGAATTACTTCAACTTTCCTTTCACAGACTCCTTATTGTGTCTACTTTCTGGAACATAGAGTTTTTCATGAGAACCAGTCTGGAAGGGAGTTAAAATAGAGAAAAACTGAGGGAAGGTCGAGTTTTGGGTTGACATGGCCGGTTCAACTGAACCGACCACGTCATCGTCTTCTTCCTCCAGACGGGAAGAAGACGCGCGCAACCGTTCGTGCCGCCATCTGTAACTCTTCTTCCCCAGCTCCTATCATGCCGTTTCACCCCTTGATTCCTTCAAGAAACTTAAAGAGGGTGTTAGAAGAAGAGCTAGGGATAGATTTTGTACCTTTTCTTGGTTTGTAGCCTAAGATATTTGCTTCCAAAGTTCGTCCAAAATATGATTTCTCGCTAGAGTAAAAATAGAGGATTTCTTATTGGGTAGCCGATTCTAGGAGTTTTTTAAGCTCGATTTCTTCACGAAACCTCTTCCTTATTCTTCCTTCAAGATAAAGGAATTGGTTTGGAGGAACAACTTTGAGTGTGGGATCTTAATTTTGAGAAACCACTCTCGGTCTGCAAGTTACCCGACACCTCCAATTTTCGATCTCTTGGGTATCTTGTTCTACGACGTTTCAGCTCTCCATTCCTTCATAGAACTTGTGGGTAATCGTGTTTAGAAGCTATAGAAACAAGTTTGAAAGGAAATGGTGGAGAATTTCTCTCGAATTGAGAAGAAACCCAAGAGTAGGAGACCCAAAATCTAAACACTTATTGCCAACGACTGGGAGCTCGAACTTGCTCGATTCTTGTTCCAAACGATTGCCACAACTTCAGAATTTATAGGCGAAACTTAAACCGACATTGGGAGCTCGTCGTGAATTGTCGGTTGGATTTTCTAGAAAATTCATCGAAAATATCTACTCCGATCAGAGACTCACCGACTTTGGTTTTGAATCCTAGCCGTTGGATGTGATGATCTGTCCATCTTCTAGATCATATCCAATTTTAGGGAAGATCTAACGGTTGATATTTGAGTTTTGAGAGATTTTGCTCAGATAGTCACGGTAGATGCTCTGATTCTGATCAGAGGGGCATTTTCGTAATTATCCATTCTTCCAGGGGTATTATGGTAATTTTTCACTTTCCGAATATTTTAATATTATTTTCCTGAAAAATCCATAATTTTTCTAAAAATCCTTCATCTCATGTTGATCATTCTTTCCTTCTTGAGCATCTTGAAATTCCTTCTAGATAAGGAACTAAAAATCCGGAAAGATCCTTAATAATTGAAAAAATGACCTTTTTGCCCTTTTCACTTACTTTTACATTCCAATCCTTTTTCCATAGGTCTTAAACTCCTTAACATTACTTGTTAGGGTATAAGAATAACTTGCTTGAGATCATCATCCTTGATTAATCCTTACTTTCTCCCCTTTTGATCATTTGGGTCTTACATGGGCGGCTTATTTTAGTTGGATCTAATTCCTTTCATTTTTGGGGTGTTACATAACATGAGAGTCAGAACAACGCAAACTCCAGAAATGGATAGGATTTCTTAGGTCCATTCCCAACTTTGGCTTTTTCATTCGATAGCATTGTTAGAGCCGATCTCTGAGGTCTGAAAATGGCGGGTCACACTTACAATGAATTACTAAGAGTTAGTATATTCTTGACCAAAGTGGCGACGACTAAAACACTATAGGAATAAGAGTTATTATGGGATTAGTGTTTAAGTCAAGAATGTCTTGGTTTAGTGAAGGAGTGATTGACTGTCCCTCGGTAGCAATTGCTCTAACTCACTAAAGTATCGTTGCAAATTAATAATTTTGGGTGCATTATTACATTTGCTAAACTTGATTGGATTAAAAAGGATTAAGTCAATTCACTAATAGAATGTGTTTTAAATCTCAGCATGTTAAGCTCAATAGTACAATTACTCGCTTCTGAGAAATTAAACGGCGACAATTACGCAACTTGGAAAGCAAACCTAAACACAATAAGTGTAATTGATGATTGAAGGTTTGTTTTAACTAAGGAATGTCCTCCAAAACTCATCTCAAATGCAAACTGAACAGTTCGAGATGCATATGACAGATGGACAAAGGCAAATGACAAAGACCGAGTGCACACTTTAGCTAGCATATCTGATGTTTTGGCTAAGAAACACGATGTTATGAGTACTGCTAAAGAGATTATGGAATCTCGAAAAAGGGATGTTTGGACAACCATCCTTCTCCCTTAGACATGACGCCATAAAATACGTTTACAATTGCCGTATGAAAGAAGGGACCTCAGGTAGAGAACATGTACTGGGCGTGATGGTCCATTTCAATGTGGCAGAAGTAAATGGAGTTGTCATTGATGAGAAGAGTCAAGTCAGTTTTATCATGGAGTCTCTTCCGAAGAGCTTCTTCCAGTTCCGCACAAATGCGATGATGAACAAGATAGAATATAACTTGACTGCTCTTCACAATGAGCTACAAACTTATCAGTCCCTCTTAACGAACAAGGGACAAATAGGAGAAACAAATGTTGTTGTCTCTAAGAAATTACTACGAGGAAAATCAACTTCTAAAAATGTTTTGTTAAAGAAGGAGGGTAAGGGGAAAAAAGATTCCTACTGACCACAAACACAAGGTTCAAAAAGCAGATAAAGGAAAATGTTTCCATTGCAACAAAAACAGGCACTGGAAGAGAAACTGCCCAAAATACCTTGTAGAGAAGAAAGCCGAAAAGGCACAACAAAGTAAATTTGATTTACTAGTTGTAGAAATATGTTTGTAGAGTATGATCACTCAACCTGGATACTGGATTCAGGGGCCACTAATCATATTTGTTCTTTTTTTTCTTCAGGAAACTAGTTCCTAGAGAATGCTTGCGGAAGGCAAGAAAACACTTAGGGTTGGAACAGAAGATGTTGTCTCAGCAAGATCAGTAGGATATTTAAAGTTGTGTTTTTTTTTGGAGATAGATTCATTATATTAGATAATGTACTTTTTGTTCCTGGAATAAAAAGAAATCTAATATCTATCTTTTTTTTTATTAGAACAATTCTATGATGAGTTTCACTCAACTACCTGATTCGTTTTGGAGATATGCAGTGGAGACTGCTGCATACATTTTGAACATGGTTCCTTCAGAGTGTTTCAAAAACGCATTATGAGTTATGGAGAGGGCGTAAAGGTAGTTTACGTTACTTCAGGATGTGGGGATGCCCAGCACATGTGTTGGTGCAAAACATAAAGAAAATAGAACGTCATTCAAAATTATGCCTATTCATAGGATAACCCCAAAGAGACGAAAGGTGGTCTATTTTATGACCTCAAGAAAACAAAGTGTTTGTATCAACAAACGCTATTCTTAGAGAAAGACCACGTAAGAAATCATCAACCTCGCAACAAACTAGTATTGAGTGAGATTTCTAAAGAAGCTACTGATAAAAACAAAAAGAGTTGTTGATTAGGCTGGTCATTCAACAAGAGTTGTTGATGGAGCTGACACTTCTGGTCAATCACATCCTTCTCAAGAGTTGAGAATGCCTCAACGTAGTGGGAGGGTTATAACTCAACCCGATCGTTACTTGGGTTTGCAGAAACACAGGTCATCATACCTGATGATGGCGTTGAGGATCCATTGACTTATAAACAAGCAATGAATGATGAAGATATATATCAGTGGATCAAAGCGATGAATCTTGAAATGGAGTCAATGTACTTCAATTCAGTCTGGGAACTTGTAAATCAACCAGATGGGGTAAAACTTATTGGTTGCAAATGGATCTACAAGAGGAAACGAGACCAAGCCAGTAAGGTACAGATCTTTAAAGCTCGACTTGTAGCAAAGGGTTATACCCAAAGAGAGGGGTGGACTATGAAGAAACCTTCTCTCCTGTTGCTATGCTTAAACAGATTAGAATACTCTTTTCCATTGCCACATTTTATGATTATGAAATTTGGCAAATGGATGTCAAGACAGCCTTTCTAAACGGAAATCTTGAGGAGAGTATCTATATGGCTCAACCAGAGGGGTTCATTGAACAGGATCACGAGCAAAAGGTTTGCAAGCTTAAAAGATCCATTTATGGGTTGAAGCAAGCATCTCGATCTTGGAATATAAGGTTTGATACTGCGATCAAATCTTATGGCTTTAAACAAAATGTTGACGAACCTTGTGTTTACAAGAAGATAGTCAATTCTACAGTAGTTTTCTTGGTGTTGTACGTTGGCGATATCCTACTCATTGGGAATGATGTGGGATTTCTGACTGACATTAAGTATTGGCTAATGACACAATACCAAATAAAACATTTGGGAGAGACTCAGTTTGTTCTTGGAATCCAAATTGTTCGGAATCGTAAGAACTAAACACTAGCATTGTCTCATGCATCATATATCAAAAAAATGTTGGTTCGATATAAGATGCAAGACTCCAAGAAAGGATTATTACCTTTCAGGCATGGAGTTCATTTGTCGAAGGAACAAAGTCCTAAGACACCTCAAGAAATTGAGGATATGAGACATATTCCCTATGTATCAGGAGTCGGTAGTCTGATGTATGCCATGTTGTGTACCTGACCCGACATATGCTATGTTGTGGGAATTGTAAGCAGATATCAGTCCAATCTGGGACATGCTCATTGGACTGCCGTTAAAAATTTCCTCAAGTATCTTAGGAGAACGAGGGACTATATGCTAATGTACGGCACTAAGGATCTGATCCTTACAGGATACACTGACTCAGATTTTCAAATCGATATCAATTTGAGGAAATCGACATCGGGATCTGTTTTCACTCTAAACGGAGGAGCAATAATATGGATAAGTATAAGGTAAGGTTGCATTGCTGATTCCACCATGGAAGCTGAGTATGTTGCTGCTTGTGAAGTAGCGAAAGAATCAGTATGGCTTAGGAAGTTCTTAACTGATTTGGAAGTCGTTCCAAATATGCATCTGCCAATAACTCTTTGTTGTGATAACAGTGGAGCAATTGCAAATTCTAAAGAACCAAGAAACCATAAGCGAGGAAAACATATTGAGAGCAAATATCATCTCATAAGGGAGATTGTGCAACGAGGAGATGTGATCGTCACACAGATAGCTTCTGAGCACAACATTGCTGATCCATTTACAAAGCCCCTCACGGCTAAAGTGTTTGAAGGGCACCTAGTGAGTCTAGGACTATGAGTTATGTAATCTAGAGCCAGTGGGAGAAAATGCATTGGTATGTGATGCCCTAGTTCATTGTATTTATGTCTTTCTCTCTACTCAACATTATAAAATCTCACTAGAGTTTTAGTCCAAGTGAGAGTTTGTTGGGTTTTATGTCCTAAAACTCATCATTTGTAAACAAAAACATATTCTGTTTTCAATAAAAATATTATTGATGTTTATTCAGTAAAGATTGTTATTGAATAAAGTGAATGTTACGATTATTAGTATAAATTCAATAAACTAAGAACACTCTAGCTATAGAATGATTACTTGAACTATATGTAGAAACATAAGAGTGGATCAAGTTCAAGTATAAAGTCAACATTATCTATAGTACAGGGATAAGGCTGAGTACCTTATTCTGGGGACACTATGGATGCGGCCCACTTTTGTATATGATATAAACAATGTGATCACTAAATTGTACATGTGGAGACATGTGAGTGGGGGCATCCTATGCAATGAGTATTGCATAAGATTGAACCATGAAGAAAACCACTCTCACTTTATAATGTCGTTTACTATTGAGACTAATTTTTTCATTCGATGACCTAGGTAACTCGATCTTAATCCTGAGCTAACTATGAACTCCTGTTTATTCGGAATTATTCTTAGATTTGCATGGGTGAAAGTGGCTCGAGTTTGCCGACTCAATAAGCCTCCCATTTCAAGGGTAAGACTGGGTGAATAGCTGGGGACATAGGGTGTAAGATGGAATTCACTCCTACCCGCTTCTAGAGATAGTAGAGAGGTTGTTCCCTTAAGTACTAACTCCAAGTCTTGAACAAGGGGCCCCACCCTCTCATTGTTCCGAGAGGGATTCGGTTTAGTGGTTGGACCACAAACCAATTGTTCATTAGATGATCAGTGGGACTTAAGAAACAAGAAGTAACTTTAGGGGTAAAATGGTAAATTAACCCAGCTCTAGTTACGAACAACCTGTGAAGGATCGACTTACTAATCATGGTTATATCAAATGGACAGAAATATATCTATAGTGAGGGGAGTGCAACTACTAGACTATAGTGGAGTGTCCTAGTAGTTAACGAATGTTGGATAACAAGGTAAATGAGTTTAGCCGGCTCGGATCGTTGGAGCCCATGATCTGTAGGTCCATTAGGTCCCCCTGCTAGCTCATATCGAACTAAACCTTAGAACAGTGTGACGAGTGAGTTCGAAGTGTTTGAATTCAAATTAGGAAATACACGCTAAATATATACGATATATTTAACCGCATTTTGTTTTAATTATGAATTAAACATAAAGAGAGAATTGGAAATATTTAAATATTTTAATTATGAATAGGTAATCCATACGAATCCATTGGGATTGACATTTTATTTCATGTTAAATATTAATTAAATTTTTTATTTAATCATTTAATATTATTTTGATTTGAAATTAATTATTTAAATTAATTGTTGAATTAAAATAAAGAAAGTCAAAATGTTGATTGACCTAATTTAAAAATACATGCTTGAGTGTTAAAATTTGATTTAACCAAACATGCATGTTTGCCCAATCAACCCCACAAATTTGAGTGGAATTTTGAGTGTCAAAATTTGGTTAACTTGAACTTGCATGTTTGCCACGTAATCCCACAAATTGGAGTAGAATGTTGAGTGTCAAAATTTGGTAATCTCAAGTTTGCATAACATACAAATATAACTCTATAATTAGAGTGATCAACCTGCATGTAAAGTTTGCTTGAAAAACTTTGAGAAAATCTCTCAAAACTCTCTCTTTACCTATACTAAATTCTTATCAAGTTTAGTCACTCACACGATTCCACAATCCTGTTCTAAGATCGGAGAATAGTAGGGAAGACACTAGTGATCGTTCAAAACCGGTTCGTGGGAAAAAAGAAATTTAAACTAGAAAAGGTTAGTATTCAAACTCATTTAGTTTGAATGTTTTTGAACATGCTAGCTAATTTACTTGAACAAATTTAAAATCCCTCTTGGTAGAACAAACTTAAATTATTTGTAACTTAAAATTCAGGTTCTTAGAACAAACTTAAAATAGGTTATTAGAACAAACTTAAAATCTCAGGTTCTTATAACAAACCAATATAAAAGCACCTATCAAATCACTGTTATTAGAACAAATATAAAATCAGATGTTCGTAAAATAAACTAAAAAGCACCTATTATTAAATCAAACTTAAAATCACTTGCTCCTAGAACACACTTAAAATCCCTTCTTGTAAAACAAACTTAAATTCTCTGTTCATACAATAAACTTAAAATCCAAACAAACTCAAAATCCAAGAACAAACTTAAAATAACATTTGTGTTCCTGCCACAAACTTAAAATCTTGGTAGAAAAACTTAAAATTCTTTATACTTCAAACAAACTTAAAATTCACTATGTTCAAACTTAAAATCCCAATTTTAAAATTAAGGGTAAAAAAAACTTAAAACATGTCCTGATATTTTTTTTTCTCTCCTCACCACCACTCAAACTCTGGTTTATTTTCTTTTTTCTCTCTCTCCTCAGGGTTACAAACTCTAAGTGGCTTTATATTTTATTTTTGTCTCTACTCATGACTTCTCTAATGGAGGCGATTGTCAGAAACGGGACCACTCTAATGGCGGTTAATGTCTTGTTTCTCTCTCTCTTCACCATTACAAACTCGAAGTGGCTTTATATTTTTTTTTCTGTCTCTACTCGTGACTTCTGTGATGGCGGCGATTGTCGAAAATAATAGACCAGAGCTACTCATATTAATATTGAACTTTTGTTATAAAACAATACAAAACATAGAAATATGACCATAACACCTCCCATCTCAGATTTGAAAAGTGAAGGATGAAAATGAGAAGGAAGTTGTAGTAAGACTCTAACAAAATCGATTGGCATGGACTGGAGGTGACCCCAAAGATGAGTGAGTACTGGAACACCATCAATCTCACCAATTCAGCCATTGTGACCTTGTAAAAACAAATAAAATGTTTAGTTTTGAATTAGAAGGTATTTATAAAATAAAAAATAGTTCAAATGTGTATTTACACTCCACCAACCCCGGGTGGAATTAAATTCACCACCTAACAAATGATTCATGGTATTCATATAATAAATATATAAATATTTTGGATAAAAAAAATAATAAAACTATTTTAAGTAAGTAACCCATGGGTGGAATTAAATTCACCCTAACAAATGATTCATAGTATTCATATAATAAATATATAAATATTTGGGGTAAAAACAATATTATTTTGGATAAAAAAATAATAAACGTATTTTAAGTAAAAAAAAAATCTAATATTATTTTGAGTAAAAAAATATGTTTTTGAGTAAAAATATAAGATGTTTTAGTAAAACAAATTTAAAATTCATTTGGTTCGATACAACAAACTTAAATTTTTCTGTTAGTAGAACAAACTTAAAACAATCCGTTCATAAACAAACTTAAAATTATATGTTCATACAACAAACTTAAAATCGCCCGTAGAACAACAAACTTAAAATGGCTCCTAAGTAGAACAACAAACTTAAAATCACCGATTCATAGAACAAACTTAAAATCTCATATTCGAACAACAAACTTAAACTCGCCAATTTGTAAAGCAACAAACTTAAAAATCCACTATTAGTACAACAAACTTAAATTTCCCTTATAACAAACTTAAAGCAGTCAGTTTATAAACAAACTTAAAATCTCATGTTCGTACAATAAACTTAAAAATGCCCGTTCATAGAACAAACTTAAAATCTCCTGTTCTTAGAACAACAAACTTAAAATCTCATGTTTGTACAATAAACTTAAAATCGCATGTTCATAGAACAAACTTAAAATCGAACAACAAATTTTTAATGGAGGACGACTTTGATTGCGCCAATTTTGAGTAGCTGGTTCACAAGTCATCCCCTCCCAAATGTGTTTATTTTTTATTTTTGTTGTCTTTGTGTTCTATAATGTCATTATTCTCTGCTCTTACTTTTAAGGTGTTTGTCTTTTCTCCTTCTTCATGTTCTTCATGTTCTATTAAAAGAAAGTGTTGTTACTGTGTTACTTTTCTCTATTATATGTTGTGATCAGAGAGATTATGAATTAAATTAGCATGTTGGAGTTATTCTATTGGAAAAAAGAATTAAAAAAATTATAACCTTGGAAATAATAGTGACCAAATGATTAATACAACTTAAATAGATCATAACAACAGAGTGCAAAGCAGATTTGAACATCAATGCACCTTTTGAAATTAACCAACTGACTTCATTAAGAAAAATGAGAATTATGAAATTATTTGAGGATGCATTTTGTATTGCACTCATAACAATCTTTTAGGAGATAAGAATATTATCTTTGAATACGAAGAGCTATATTTAAGCGTTTCATGAAATACAGAACAATATTAAGTTGTGTGAAGATGAAATTGAAACTTTTGAAATCTAAATATTCTATAAAATAAAATAGGTGAATTTAATTACCTAATTTTTTCTAAGGGCTGCCTAAAGTATTAGATAGGTTTTAATATGGTTCTAGTTCAAGTCCCTTAATATTATGGGTTAGAATAGCTCAAGAATTAACTTAGTTGTGTATAGTGAAACTCATTTTGTTAACAAATGGTCAGGATGGTTGAGTGGTCTAAGGTGCCAGACTCAAGTTCTACTCTTCATGAAAGGGTGTTAGTTCATCCATTATTTTATTATGTTGAAGGAGAAGGGATGGGGCTGTTGCTAGCAAACAAAGGAAAAGGGATGGGGCTGTTGTTGGCAAACAAAAGAGGAAGGGATGATGGGGGAAGGGATGGAGTTGTTCTGGCAAACAAAGGAAAAGGGATAGGGTTGTTGTTGCTGGCAAACAAAGGAGGAAGGGATGAGGTTGTTGCTGCTGGCAAACAAATGAAAAGGGACGAGGAAGGGACGGGGTTATTGTTGTTGGCAAACAAAGGAAAAAGGATGGGGCTGTTGGTGGCAAGAAAAGGGATTGGGGCGATTGCTAGCAAACAAAGGAAAATGGATGGGGCTATTGTAGGCAAGAAAAAGGATGAGGCTGTTGCTAGCAAACAAATGGAATTCTAAAACCAAGAAAAGGGATTGGGGTGGTTGTTGGCAAGAAAAGGGATGGGGTTGTTGCTGGCAAACAAATGGAATTTCTGAACCAAGGGATTGGGCAAACAAGGGTGGAATTCTAGAACCAAAAAAAGGGACAGGGCAAACAAGGGGCTGTTGCTGGCAAACAAATGGAATTCCAGAACCAAGAAAAGGGAAAGGATGGGGCTGTTGCTGGCAAACAAATTGAATTACAGAACCAAGAAAAGGGAAAGGATGGGGCTGTTGCTGGCAAACAAATTGAATTACAGAACCAAGAAAATGGATGGGATAAACAAGGGTGCAATTCCAGAACCAAGAAAAGAGAAGGGATGGGGTTATTGCTGGCAAACAAATGGAATTCTAGAACCAAGAAAAGGGATGGGGCAAACAAAGGAAAAAGAAGGGTAATTCCAAAAAACAAAGGAAAAAGAAGGTAATTCCAGAACCAAGAAAAGGGATGGGGTAAACAAAGGAAAAGAGATGGTAATTTCAGAACAAAGAGAAGAGATGAGGCTGACAAACAAATGGAATTCCAAAACTTAGAAAAGGGATGGGGCTATTGCTATAAACAAAGGAAAAGAGATAGGTAGGGATGGGGCTATTGCTATCAAACAAAGGAAAAGGGATAGACTGTTGCTAGTAAACAAATGGAAAATGGAGGGTAATTCCAGAACCATGGGACTGTTGCTGGCAAAGCTGACAAACAAATGAAAATGGGATGGTAGTTCTAGATGGCATACAAATGAAAAAGGGATGGTTGGAAAAGGGTAATTCCAGAACAATGGGACTATTGCTCGCAAACAAATGAAAAAGGGAGAGGGCAAAAAAGGGATAGGGCTGTTGGCAAACAAATGAAAAAGAGATGGTAATTCCACAACCAAGAAAAGGGATGAGGTTGTTGTTGGCCAACAAAGAAAAGAGATGCAAAAGAAAAGTTTAAATGGATGAGGGTAATTCCAGAACTAACAAAGTTCGAGAACTAACCAAGAAAATGAATAGTAATTTCATGGCATGGTAAAGGAATAGTAATTTCAGGAATGAGATGATAATTATAGAACCAACAAAGAAAAGGGATGAGATGGTAATTCCAGAACAAAACGAACAAAGAAAATATTGAAATTGAAATCACTCTGATACCAATTTGTCAAAAGTTTAAAGGGGGTCGAAAGAGAGAGGGACAAGGAAACAAAGAATTGTCAAAAGTTATTAAACTTAGATAATAAATTGTTTTATGCAATTCTTCTCCCTTGTTCTTTCTTCTCCGTACACATTTTCATTCTTCTCCCTTGTTCTTTCTTGTCCTGCATATTTTCAAAGGATACATGGAGGAACTCAGATAATAAATTGTTTTATGTTTCTTTCTTCTCATTGCACATTTTCAAAAGATACATGGAATCACTCTGATACAAATTTGTCAAAAGTTTTAAGGGATATCAATTTGTCAAAAGTTTAAAGGGGTGTGAAAGGAGAGATACAAGGAAACAAAGAAGTCAAAAGTTATTACACAATAACTCACATAATAAATTGTTTTATGCTTCTTTCTTCTCCTTTGTTCTTTCTTCTCCCTGCACATTTTCATTACACAATAACTCACATAATAAATTGTTGTATGCTTCTCTTCTCCCTGCACATTTTCATTCTTCTCCTTGCACATTTTCATTCTTCTCCTTGCACATTTTCATTCTTCTCCCTGCATATTTTCTGCACATTTTCATTCTTCTCCCTGCACATTTTCATTCTTCTCCCTGTACATTTTCTTTTTTCTTCCTGTACATTTTCTTTTTTCTTCTGCACATTTTCTTTTTTCTCTTTCTTCTCCCATCACATTTTCAAAAGTTTCATTCTTCTCCCTGCACATTTTCATTCTTCTTTCTCCTGCACATTTTCATTCTTCTTTCTCCCTTGTTCTTTCTTCTCCCGGCACATTTTCTTTTTTCTCTTTCTTCTCCCATCACATTTTCTTTTTTCTCTTTCTTCTCCCATCACATTTTCTTTCTCCCTGCACATTTTCATTCTTCTCCCTGCACATTTTCCCATCACATTTTCTTTCTCCCTGCACATTTTCATTCTTCTCCCTGCACATTTTCATTAGATACATGGAGGCTTTAATTCTTTCTTCTCCTTGCACATTTTCAAAAGTTTCATTCTCTCCTTGCACATCTTCAAAAGTTTCATTCTTCTCCCTGCACATTTTCAAAAGTTTCATTCTCTCCTTGCACATTGTCAAAAGTTTCATTCTTGTACCTGCACATTTTCAAAGGATACAGGGAGGAACTCAGATAATAAATTGTTTTATGCTTCTTTCTTCTCATTGCACATTTTCAAAAGATACATGGAATCACTCTGATACAAATTTGTCAAAAGTTTAAAGGAATATCAATTTGTCAAAAGTTTAAAGGGGTGTCGAAAGGAGAGATACAAGGAAACAAAGAAGTCAAAAGTTATTACACAATAACTCACATAATAAATTGTTTTATGCTTCTTTCTTCTCCCTTGTTCTTTCTTCTCCCTGCACATTTTCATTACACAATAACTCACATAATAAATTGTTGTATGCTTCTTTCTTCTCCCTGCAGATTTTCATTCTTCTCCCTGCATATTTTCTGCACATTTTCATTCTTCTCCCTGCACATTTTCTTTCTTCTTCCTGTACATTTTCTTTCTTCTCCCTGCACATTTTCATTCTTCTCCTGCACATTTTCATTCTTCTCCTGCACATTTTCTTTTTTCTCTATCTTCTTTCTTCTTTCTCCCTGCACATTTTCATTCTTCTTTCTCCCTTGTTCTTTCTTATCCCTGCACATTTTCTTTTGCACATTTTCATTCTTCTTTCTTCCTTGTTCTTTCTTATCCCTGCACACATTTTCTTTTTTCTCTTTCTTCTCCCATCACATTTTCAAAAGTTTCATTCTTCTCCCTGCATATTTTCATTCTTCTTTCTCCCTGCACATTTTCATTCTTCTTTCTCCCTTGTTCTTTCTTATCCCTGCACATTTTCTTTTTTCTCTTTCTTCTCCCATCACATTTTCTTTCTCCCTGCACATTTTCATTATTCTCCCTGCACATTTTCATTAGATATATGGAGGCTTTAATTCTTTCTTCTCCTTGCACATTTTCAAAAGTTTCATTCTCTCCTTGCACATCTTCAAAAGTTTCGTTCTTCTCCCTGCACATTTTCAAAAGTTTCATTCTCTCCTTGCACATTGTCAAAAGTTTCATTCTTCTCCCTGCACATTTTCAAAAGTTTCATTCTTCTCCCTGCACATTTTCAAAAGTTTCATTCTTCTTCTTGCACATTTTCATTCTTTTCCCTTGTTCTTTCTTCTCCCTACACATTTTCATTCTTCTCCCTGCACATTTTCATTCTTCTCCCTGCACATTTTCATTCTTCTCCCTTGTTCTTTCTTCTCCCTGCACATTTTCATTCTTCTCCCTTGTTCTTTCTTCTCCCTGCACATTTTCATTCTTCTCCCTTGTTCTTTCTTCTCCCTGCACATTTTCATTCTTCTCCCTGCACATTTTCATTCTTCTACTTGCACATTTTCATTCTTCTCCCTGCATATTTTCTGCACATTTTCTTTCTTCTCCCTGCACATTTTCTGCACATTTTCATTTTTCTTCCTGCACATTTTCATTCTTCTTCCTGCACATTTTCATTCTTCTTCCTGCACATTTTCATTCTTCTCCCTGTACATTTTCATTCTTCTTCCTGCACATTTTCAAAAGATACATGGAGGCTTTAATTCTAGAACCGAGATGGAGGCTTTAATTCCAGAACTGAGATGCTGGCCTTAATTCCAGAACAGAGATGGAGTCTTTAATTCCAGAACCGAGATGGTAATTCTAGAACCGAGATGGTAATTCCAGAATCAACAAAGAGAAGGGAGAACCAACAAAGAAAATATTGAAATTGAAATCACTATGATACCAACTCTGATACCAACCACAAAATAAAATGATCGCTCTAAATCTAACTCGGATAAATTTTCAAAAGATACATGGAGGCTTTAATTCTAGAACCGAGATGGAGGCTTTAATTCCAGAACCGAGATGGAGGCCTTAATTCCAGAACCGAGATGGAGGCTTTAATTCCAGAACCGAGATGGAGGCTTTAATTCCAGAACCGAGATGGTAATTCTAGAACCGAGATGGTAATTCCAGAATCAACAAAGAGAAGGGAGAACCAACAAAGAAAATATTGAAATTGAAATCACTATGATACCAACTCTGATACCAACCACAAAATAAAATGATCGCTCTAAATCTAACTCGGATAACTCTCACAAAACTGGGTGTTGAAAGGGGAGAGGGACAAGGAAACAAAGTAGTTGTCAAAAGTTATTACAACTCAGATAATAAATTGTTTTATGCTTTTCTTCTCTCCCTTGTTCTTTTTTCTCAGGCTTTAATTCCAGAACCGAGATGGTAATTCTAGAACCGAGATGGTAATTCCAGAATCAACAAAGAGAAGGGAGAACCAACAAAGAAAATATTGAAATTGAAATCACTATGATACCAACTCTGATACCAACCACAAAATAAAATGATCGCTCTAAATCTAACTCGGATAAATTTTCAAAAGATACATGGAGGCTTTAATTCTAGAACCGAGATGGAGGCTTTAATTCCAGAACCGAGATGGAGGCCTTAATTCCAGAACCGAGATGGAGGCTTTAATTCCAGAACCGAGATGGAGGCTTTAATTCCAGAACCGAGATGGTAATTCTAGAACCGAGATGGTAATTCCAGAATCAACAAAGAGAAGGGAGAACCAACAAAGAAAATATTGAAATTGAAATCACTATGATACCAACTCTGATACCAACCACAAAATAAAATGATCGCTCTAAATCTAACTCGGATAACTCTCACAAAACTGGGTGTTGAAAGGGGAGAGGGACAAGGAAACAAAGTAGTTGTCAAAAGTTATTACAACTCAGATAATAAATTGTTTTATGCTTTTCTTCTCTCCCTTGTTCTTTTTTCTCCCTGCACATTTTCAAAACACATTTCCAAAAGATACATGTTTCTCCCTGTTCTTTTTTCTCCCACACATTTCCAAAAGATACATGGAGGCCCTTTTATAGTTTTCTTCTAAGGCTAAATTTAGCCCTAACTTCCATCACTTTTCTCTCTCCTATGAACCCTTTTCCTTCTCAAGTTTCATGCCCTCACTTTCTCCCTCCACAAGCCCTTTCCCGTCTCAAATTTTAGAGTGGTATTTTTGACCAAATAAATAAATAAAAAAATCATAATAAAATGATGTAATTCCAAAAAAAAAAAAAAATGTTATGGGGTTGGTAATTCCATTGCCGAACCAACACGGATGGTAATTCTAGAACCAATAAAGAAAAGGATGGTAATTCCATTCCTGAACCAACAAAGAAAAGGGGTTGGGGTAATTCTAGAACCATCAAAGAAAATGGGGAACCAACAAAAAAAGATGGTAATTCTGTTAAATAAAAGCTATGTTTCCTTAGATTTCGTGGGTTGTTTTTACTTTTTCAAAAATCTGGATTAAGAGCGTGGCATTTTGGCAACTTTGGGCCAAAGTTTTTGCCGATGTTTTCCATTCTAAGGATTAGGGTTTGTTATTTAAACTATTCAACCAAGGAAATCAAATCATAAGTCTTCAGCAAATCTCAAATCTCTCCCCTTTTACTTTCCGTTATTTTTCCTTCCAATAAATTTTCCTTCGGCCAATTTTTACGTCGACACTTTCCTCCCAATTGCGAGAGTCAACAAGTGGTATCAGAGCCCGGTTGAAGCCATTGGTGGTATATTATTATGGAGAAGCCAACTTAATCAACATTCAAATTGAATAGCTCAAGTGGTTAGAGCGTTGACTTAACAACACACAGGTCTCAGGTTCGAGTAGAAAAAAATGCAAAGCATGAAAATACACACATCATCGTGTGGGGTCCATTTTGGGCAGGCTCACTCACTCCATTTCGGGCAGGTTCGAGCAGAGAGAGATTTTTTAGTATATAACCTTGGACGAGCATGACCGTGACATCCTCCCCCACCTAATTGGTTGACGTCCCTGTCAACCGACTACTAAAGAACCTTGCGATGTGGGTGGCGGCGGAGTCCAAATCTTCGACGCGTTCCCAGCTGGTTTCCTCCGTAGGGAGATTCTTCCTTGACAAGGAATTCACGAATCGTCCGTACGGGTCTTCCTATCTTCCTAACCCTGTCTCCTAGGATCTCCTCTATCTCTTTGTTTTAGATCGATGCTCGGTCTTGTGATTACATTTCGCTGGTCGTCGTCTGGGTTAGGGTGATCGGTCTTGTGATTACATTTCGCTGGTCGTCGTCTGGGTTAGGGTGATAAGGCTTCAAGTTGCTCACATGAATTACTGGGTGGATTTTCATCCATGTGTGTAGTGCAACTCTGTAGGAGGTAGCCCCGATATTTTTGAGGACTTCAACCGGGCCTTCATATTTTCAAACTAGTCGCTGGTCCTTTCGGTTGAAAAATCTGATCTGTTCTAGTCTCAACTTGATGAGAACTTGATCTCCTACTCGGAATTGAAGGGCGCGACGCTTCTTGTCCGCCCACTTCTTCATATGCTTGGAAGCTTTCTCTAAATATGTCTGGGCTATATCTGTTGTCTGCTTCCATTCGCTTGTGAAGTTTTGAGCTTGAGGGTTTTTTCCTGCATAAGGATGATCAATAATATGTAGTAAGGTCGGTTGTCGTCTACTTACAATTTCGAAGGGGCTCTTCCCCGTAGACAAGCTCGTTTGACAATTGAAACAGAATTGGGCCACATCTAGCAGTTGTATCCAGTTCTTCTGGCGAGCGTCGATGAAGTGACGTAAGTATTCTTCGAGTAAGCAGTTGAACCGTTCCGTCTGTCCATCAGTTTGGGGATGGTAGCTCAAAGAGATGTTTAAAGTCATTCCCAAGAAGGCGAATAGTTCGGTCCAAAATGTGCCAATGAACCTACCATCCCTATCACTGATGATGCTCGACGGAATGCCCCATAACTTGACAACGTGTTTGAAAAATAATTGGGCTATTAGTTCAGCCAAGCATAATTTGGGAGTGGGAACGAACGTCGCATATTTCGAGAATCGATCTACGATAATGAAGATGGCGTCATATTCTCCAACTTTTGGGAGGTGTGTTATGAAGTCCGGAGACACACTTTCCCAAGGTATTGTTGGCACAGGTAGAGGTTCCAAGAGTCCCGATACTTTGGCTTTCTCAACTTTGTCATGTTGGTAGAGAGGCACGTCTTGGTGTATTGCATGATATCGTCCCGTATATTCGGCAAGAAGTACCCCTTTTTTATTAGGGCATATGTTCTTTGCCACCCAGGGTGTCCTGCCCATAAGGTATCATGACATTCCTGAATGAGCTTCTTCCTCAGTTCTCCAGTTCTTGGGACGTATAACATGTTTCCTTTAGTCATTAGAAGGTCTCCCTCAACCCAAAACTGTCGTGTCTTCCCAGCTTTAGCTAGTTCGACGATGGCTTTGGCCGATGGGTCTTTGTGTAAATGTTCTTTGATGATGTCGCGCATCGATCCATCGATCTTACTTGAATGGATATGGGCTAACATGCATAGGGACGCATGTTCGCCCTTCCGACTCAGTGCATCGGCTGCTTGATTACTCTTCCCTGCCTTGTGTTCGAATTTGAAGTTGAATTCTGCCAACGACTCTTGCCACCGGGCTTGTTTTGCCGTCAATTTTGGTTGATCAAAGAAGTGACAGATGGCGTTGTTATCAGTCTTCACTATGAACTGTGATCCCAAGCGATACTGTCTTTAGACTCGTAGGCAATGGACTACAGCCAACATTTCTTTTTCGGAGACAGTGTATCTCTGTTCGGCATCATTGAGCTTTCGACTTTCATAAGCGATGGGGTGACCTTCTTGAATAAGATCATCGCCTAGGGCACAGTCGGAAGCATCTGTTTCTATTTCAAATGGCTTTGTAAAACCTACTAACCCGAGGATAGGACCCCTCGTCATGGTTGCCTTCAGATCTTCAAAGGCCATTTGACATTTATTTGACCACGACCAAGGGTTGTCTTTCATCAAGAGCTCCGTTAAGGGGGCGGCTCGTCGTGAAAACCCTTCGACGAACCGCCTATAGGGACTTTCCACTCTTGGATAGCTGTTATCTTATCGCTATCCATCCCAATCTGTCCACAACTGATGACATGTCCGAGGAAGTTAATGCATGTCTGTGCGAAGGCACATTTTTCTTTCTTGACGTACAACTGATTCTGCCGCAGCTTGTCAAATACCAGCTTCAAGTGTACCTTGTTTTCCTCCAGGGTTGTGTTGTATACGACTATGTCATCGAGGTATACTATGATGAACTAATCCAAGTATTCGTAGAAAACCTGGTTCATTAACGTGCAAAACATAGCTGGGGCGTTTGTCAAGCCAAAGGGCATCACCAGGAACTCGAAGGCCCCATATCTTGTCACGCACATCATCTTGGACTCGTCCCCCTCGGTAATACGTACTTGGTAGTACCCCGATCGTAAGTCCAACTTCGTAAAGTATTTGGCCCCATGAAGTTGGTCGAACAAGTCGGATATTATCGGCAGTGGGTACTTGTTGCGTACCGTCACCTTGTTTAAGGCTCTATAATCTATGCACAGGCGCAACGTCCCATCCTTCTTTTTCTGAAATAGTACGGGGGCTTCGTAAGGTGCTTTTGTCGGGCGGATGAATCCTGCCGTCAACAACTCATCTAGTTGTTTCCTCAATTCGGCTAGCTCAGGGGGAGCCATCCGGTATGCGTTCTTCGCTGGGGGTTTAACCCCGGGAAGGAGTTCAATTTCGTGATCAATGCCTTGACGGGGTGGTAATGTTTGGGGTAGGCTCTCTGGCATTATGTCAGCGTAACTGTTTAGTACCTCCTTGATTTCGTTTGGGATAGTTTCCTCGGTAGTCACTTCTTCCATCAGTGGTATAGCCATAAATGTAGGTTCCTCTCGTGCGAGCTCTCTTTTCAATTGTATGGCCGAGATCATTCTGAGATTACCTGGCTGCTTGATGCTTGCAGGTATTACTGTGGGATTGCGGTCGGTGATCACCAAGCATTTCGCCAGTGGCATTGGGATAACTTTGTGTTCTAGGAGGAACTCCATCCCAAGTACCACGTCAAAGTCGTCCATTCAAACTACGACAAGGTCTAGCTCTCCTGTCCAAGTCCCTAATTTGAAGGGGACTCTTTTGGAAACTCCTACAATAGGCAAGGCCTCGAAGTTGATAGCTTTCATTTTTCCAGGGTTCTTTCCTATGGTGAGTCCCAACCTTCGGGCTTCTTGATCGGCGACGAAGTTGTGAGTCGCTCCTGAGTCTATCAAAGTGCTCTTGCTCAGTCGAGAGTTTATTGTCGCATCTACAAACATGAGCCCTTTCTCTATTATCTCTTTCGGTTCGACCTTCCGTTGAAGGGCTGACAGGAATTTGAGCGCGCCCATTCGGGGGTTGTCTTGATCTTCCTTCTTATCTAGCATAGTCTCGACTCTTGTGTCGTTGCTCTCTAGGATGGACACTTGGAGTGTAGTGAGAGAGGCCCGATGAGGACAGTAGGACACTTTGTGGGGGCCTTTACACAATATGCATTGTATAGGTATGATCGGGTGGTTCCTTTGAGGGTAAGGTCCTCAAGATGTCCCCGCTTGGTTGTTTTGAGGAGGTCTATCTGTCCACCCGCTTGGTCTATCATTACCTCCGTTTGGCCTGTTGGGGCTTCCATTTGGGTGACATAGCGGTTTATATGTTTTGCCCCCAGTGTTTAAGGCCTGTGTTCTTTTTCTTTGGTAACTCGCCTCGTTCCCATAGTCTAGGAGTCTCTCGGTGCTAGCAATTGCAGTAGCTAGGTCTTGGACCTTTTTCTTGTGTATTTTTGTTTTGGCCCACGGTTGTAACCCATTTATAAAGAAGAACACCTTGTCCTTCTCTGATGTGCCCCTAATATCTAGCATCAGGGTCGAAAATTGTGTGACATAGTTTCTTATGCTTCCAGTTTGCTTTAGGGGGCTATTAGTTTTTCCATTGCTAGATGGTTTACGTTTTCAGGGAGGAATTGGTCCCTCAACTCTCTCTTGAGGTCTTCCCACAAGTCTATGGTGTACAATCCATTCTCGATGTCTTGTACCTTCAAACGACACCAAAGTTTGGCGTCGTCTATGAGATACATCGAGGCTACTGTCACCTTCATGTCGTCGGTACAAGTCGGTGTGGCTTTGAAGTACTGTTCGACATCAAAGATGAAGTTCTCCAACTCTTTGGCATCCCGGTTCCCTTTGAAAGGTCTAGGTTCGAGAAACTTCAGTTTGTTGGATCCTGTATTAGTTTGCCCAGCCGAGACGTTCTCCACGGCTTTCATGGTCAGCTCGATTCGGGTGCTCATGGCGGACAATTGCTTGCATGTCATGGATCGTTGTTCTGAATTCGTCAGCTAATCCATTGAACAAACTAATTATTGTATTTTTTAGCAGGTCGAACTCTTTGCCACGTCCCTCCTTGTGTGCGACAGAGCTATCGGGGCTACCAGACGGTCTTAGGCTGCTCGTAGGAGCAACCTTTTCTTCGAGTGAGGTCACTCGAAACATCAGTTCTGCGATTGACAACCCATTTAGGTGGTTACCCATTGCGTCGATCTCTACGACTTTTCCACTCAATTCTTTCACCCGTGCTTCCAAGAAGCGGATGGTGTCAGGGACTTCTTTGAGGAACAACATTTCCTCCTCTATTAAGGTAAGCTGGTCGGCTTGTGCTTTGGGTGTCAACTTTTTCATCGACATGTTCTCGATCTTTGCTATTTCACGGAGCTTACAAAGCTCTGATACCACTTGTCACAATCGCACTTTTAATGGCAGCGGACTTGCGATTGTGCGACACTCACTTTCCAATGACAAGTAAGATAAGCCAATTCGTTCTTGCGTCGCTACGGCCAAGCGACGTATGCTCGAGCCTCTGGCCTCAGTTTTAAGAGAAGGTTTTAGAAAGCGAGGGCAGAGAGAGATTTTCAAAAGAGAGATTTTTGAAAGAGACGTTATATAAGCAAGCAAGAGAGAAATAACAACGGCTTACAGTATATAACCTTGGGTAGGGAGAAGTTGACAACTAGTCGTATCCCCCTATAGTACATTCTGAGGCATTTCATGTCTGATAGGCCTAGACATGATATTTCTAAAACGTCATACTTCCTAGAAATATAAAAGTAAAACACTAGAATATGAAAAGACATAAGGGGTTGGGCTTGTCATGGGCATGCGGGCATGGGCAACACGCCTTGGACACGCGGTATCATCCTGTTCATCAGCAAGGGAGGCGAAGCACCGCAAGCTGACCGACGACTACTTCATCCTGAGGCTCAAGGCTAACCTTGTGAGCCTGGGTCAACTCGATCAGGCCAGCTGCTCACGCAAGTTCGGCGCACGTCAAACCGTCTTTACATCCTGGAATTGGAGATAGAGCAACCTGTCAGCCTCTCGGCCAAGACCGAAGAGGTATCTTGGAGGTGAAGGTGGAGGTAATCGATGATGGCGTAACTGCTCCTCTAGTGAACGTCAAACCTGAGGAAGAGCTCCAGCGTAGCAAAGGCACCAGCTGGGGAGCCAATTCAACTGAAGGAGGAGAGAGTGTTCGCTCATGTAAGGATTCGAATTTTTGTTTTATTTATTTTTGATTTTATGCTAAGATTTTATTTTTGCTGCCAAAACGAAAAGATATTATGCTACATTTATTGTCGCTGGAAAAGGTATGATTTCTAGCAAGGAAATTACTGCCTTAATGGAAAAGTCATAAAGATCTTTTATATTCCCATATACAACTCTCCTCCTTCGTTGGAAACAACTTTTTCTCTCCAAACGTTTAGGGTTTTCGAGGGTGTCTGAGAGTACGGAAAAATTGAGAGGGTTAGCCAGGAAAAACGTGTGAGGTGGTTCGCTGGATTTTCTTCGGTGAGTGGCCGGAGGGAGAAGCGACCGAGGCTATCGGTGTTGAATATCGTTGCGCGTCGGTCGGAATAGGCGAGGGGTGTCGTCGCATCGTCGAAATCGGGGTTGTGACGTCGTCGTTGGCGGCGCAGCGACGATTAGGGTTTTCGCGAGATTCGGGTAAGGAAGACGAAGGAAAACGGGTCGGGTTCACGTTTGGCCTCTGGACCAGCCCACGGAACGAACGCGGACCCTGTGTGTTTCGGCCCAACGCGGACGCGCGCTGCAGCCTTGGTCTCGGCTCCGCACGCGTGCTCTTGGCTCGGCTCCGTCAAATCCCACAGCTCAGCTTGGCGGCTTAATTGGTCGGCTCGGCAGCTCAGCTTGGTGAATCGGTATCACTATAATATATCGATTCCAAGGTTTTTGTCCCTTCCGAAGTCGTTTCTGCCCTTAGTTTTACCATCCGAGGTCAGTATGGCTCCTAAACGTTAAAGACAGATTAGGTCGAGGGTTTATTTGATAAATAGCATGAGGTTTAGCTAGGGTACCTTATGAAAGGTTCTAAATTTTTATGTGGTTATCATAGGACATATTTAACCGCTGGGATTAGCTCGTTGTGAGTGACTTCAACCAAGACCATCGAAGTAAGTGACCTTACTGTTGGAGTTAGCTTTCTACGTGTTGGTGTGTGCCCTGTGGCCCCTGCATGCACCATATTTTATGTGATATGATTATGTGATGTATAAATTGTGTTGACCGTAGATTGTGTATGTTATGTGATGTATGAACTTGTGTTGACTGTTGACTATTTATGTTATGTCATGAATGAGATGTTAGTATTGTATGCCATGAATATGTTGTTTGATGCCATAGATACACGTAGAATTATCGAGTCATATCATGAGATGTTTATGCAACTGGAATGTTTATGTAATATGCCATGTAATGTAAGTCATGTGAGATGCCATGTGATGTAAGAAACGTAAATGCGATGTTAGCACTGCTTATGTAATGCCATGTTAAATATGTTAAGGGACCTCATGCATATATGTATGTCACGTGCATCGGGATTCTTCCCCTTTATGAAATACGATATTTATGTTCGCCATGATATCATGCGGGCCCTTTTCTGTTCTGTGGTGTCCGGCTACGTGTAACACGTTTTTCCCGACCAAGTCAGGGCCAGGGGGTATGTTTAAGAGCCCGCCTGGTGGGTTCATGTACACGTACATGGGCCATGTGTGAAGGAGTACCACACATCCAACCCTACCCGGAATAGAAAAGCGCCCAAGGCTATGAAAAGTTTATGAAAAGTTAGGTCCCGCTCATATGTTGCATGTGTTTGCATTCATAACCCCAACAGTGGGGTGACTTACTGAGTATTTCATAAAATACTCAAGCCACGTGCTACCTACATTTTTCAGGTAAAGGCAAGGCGCCAATGTATGGTTGACGGCGAAGCTGAGGCCACCATGAAAGTTGGAGACGGGATATTTTTAGGAGTTTACTTTTATTAGACTGTTTTAAGTTATAGGATTGAGTACCGTTTTATTTGGATTTATTTTGGATTCAGTATTGAAGGTTTATTTTTGGAGTTTAGGTAATGTTTTGGATTCATGAATTTTTATGAAAGACTATTTCAAGGTTATTTATGATGAGCTTCCGCTTAATGAGATAAGTATGCATGGGTGACGTCACTAATTAGGTTAAAGAAAATCAGGGGCGTTACAGTTGGTATCAGAGCCCTAGGTTATAGATCTTGTAGACTAGCTTACAATGTAGGCCTAACGTACTTCCATGGTCCTCTAGCAAACGCGCCGTCACCGTCAGGTACGCCTTTTTTTTTTTTTTTTTTTTTTTTTAATAAAGCTTCTTAATTAATGATGTATGTAGTAGTGAATGTGTGTTTTGTGGTGAATGATATGATATACATGTTTCATATGTTGGCATGAGTTATGATATGTCATGTACTATCGGATGGTTATGATAATGCTATAGTTGTATGTATGCGTGACTTGCATGACTACGATTGTTAGAATAGAATGTATTAGATAAGTGTGTGACGTAGTGGTTACATGCACTATTTAGATGCCACCTAGAACTCGAGGAGGAGGTCTTAGGGGCGACCCCCCACTTAGGGGTAGAGGAAGAGGAAGGGGACGTAATGGGAGATGAGAGGATTCTGTAGAGCAGCCTATTCCGCCACCAGCGGCACCTCAGGCCGCACCAGATCCTACGGCTGCCCTAGTAAATGCATTACAAACTGTGATTCAAAATCTGACTGCCAACCAACAAGCGAAATCTCCTACATCAACTATGGAGGCTAGGTACTTGCGGGATTTCAAGAGGGGTGACCCTCGAACTTTTAAGGGGACATCTGACGATCCAACTGTGGCACAGATGTGGTTGAGATCCATTGAGACCATATTTGGGTTGACCAACTGCCCTGAGGCCCATAGGGTGGAGTGTGCTACATTTATGTTGCGTGAGGATGCAGAATTGTGGTGGCAGGCCACCCGTGACATTATTAGTCTTGAGGGAGGTGCAGTCTCATGGGTGGAATTCAAGAGTGCCTTTACTGAAGAGTATTATCCAGAGGATGTTCAGCTACGAAAACAACAAGAGTTCACTCAATTGAGTCAGAGGGGGCGTAGTGTTACTACTTACGTCAGAGAATTTTCTAAACTAAAGAGAATTGTCCCAGAGTTGGTGAACACGGACTACAGGACAACAAGACGTTTTGTGCTGGGGTTAGACACAAAGATTCGTAAAATTGTTGAGGCAATTGCACCTGCCACTTACGCTGTTGCCTTGAGAGCAGCTAAGTCTATGGAAGGACTTGATAGTTCACATGAAACCCCTTCATCGTTAGTGGGACAAAAACGTCGTCACGAACATGAAAGCGAATTAGATGGCAAGCCTAAGTGTAATAAGTGTGGGAAAAATCACTGGGGTAAATGTTTAGGTCACATTAGAGCCTGTTTTCGGTGTGGAAAGGAGGACCACGTGGCCAAGGATTGCTCGGGAGGCTGCACAAAGTATTCTAAAAACTAGTAGGGGAAGTTACGTAATGGGAACAAGTGGATGAGATAAGAGAAGAGTATCCAGAGTTATTTCTGGCTAGGGAGACTTTCGAGGACGAAAGTCCTTTTTAGGAGGGGATAATGTAAGGATTCGAATTTTTGTTTTATTTATTTTAGATTTTATGCTAAGATTTTATTTGTGCTGCCAAAACGAAAAGATATTATGCTACATTTATTGTCGTTGGAAAAGGTATGATTTCTAGCAAGAAAATTACTGCCTTAATGGAAAAGTCATAAAGACCTTTTATATTCCCATATACAACTCTCCTCCTTCGTTGGAAACAACTTTTGCTCTCCAAACGTTTAGGGTTTTCGAGGGTGTCTGAGAGTATGGAAAAATTGAGAGGGTTAGCCAGGAAAAACGTGTGAGGTGGTTCGCTGGATTTTCTTCGGTGAGTGGCCGGAGGGAGAAGCGACCGAGGCTATCGGTGTTGAATATCGTTGCGCGTCGGTCGGAATAGGCGAGGGGTGTCGTCGCATCGTCGGAATCGGGGTTGTGACGTCGTCGTTGGCGGTGCAGCGACGATTAGGGTTTTCGCGAGATTCGGGTAAGGAAGACGAAGGAAAACGGGTCGGGTTCACGTTTGGCCTCTGGACCAGCCCACGGAACGAACGCGGGTCCTGTGCGTTTCGGCCCAACGCGGACGCGCGCTGCAGCCTTGGTCTCGGCTCCGCACGCGTGCTCTCGGCTCGGCTTGACGTGTACGGCGGCTCGGCTCCGTCAAAACCCGCGGCTCGGCTCCGTCAAATCCCGCAGCTCAGCTTGGCGGCTTAATTGGTCGGCTCGGCAGCTCAGCTTGGTGAATCGGTATCACTATAATATATCGATTCCAAGGTTTTTGTCCCTTCCGAAGTCGTTTCTGCCCTTAGTTTTACCATCCGAGGTCAGTATGGCTCCTAAACGTTAAAGACAGATTAGGTCGAGGGTTTATTTGATAAATAGCATGAGGTTTAGCTAGGGTACCTTATGAAAGGTTCTAAATTTTTATGTGGTTATCATAGAACATATTTAACCGCTGGGATTAGCTCGTTGTGAGTGACTTCAACCAAGACCATCGAAGTAAGTGATCTTACTGTTGGAGTTAGCTTTCTACGTGTTGGTGTGTGCCCTGTGGCCCCTGCATGCACCATATTTTATGTGATATGATTATGTGATGTATAAATTGTGTTGACCGTAGATTGTGTATGTTATGTGATGTATGAACTTGTGTTGACTGTTGACTGTTTATGTTATGTCATGAATGAGATGTTAGTATTGTATGCCATGAATATGTTGTTTGATGCCATAGATACACGTAGAATTATCGAGTCATGTCATGAGATGTTTATGCAACTGGAATGTTTATGTAATATGCCATGTAATGTAAGTCATGTGAGATGCCATGTGATGTAAGAAACGTAAATGCGATGTTAGCACTGCTTATGTAATGCCATGTTAAATATGTTAAGGGACCTCATGCATATATGTATGTCACGTGCATCGGGATTCTTCCCCTTTATGAAATACGATATTTATGTTCGCCATGATATCATGCGGGCCCTTTTCTGTTCTGTGGTGTCCGGCTACGTGTAACACGTTTTTCCCGACCAAGTCAGGGCCAGGGGGTATGTTTAAGAGCCCGCCTGGTGGGTTCATGTACACGTACATGGGCCATGTGTGAAGGAGTACCACACATCCAACCCTACCCGGAATAGAAAAGCGCCCAAGGCTATGAAAAGTTTATGAAAAGTTAGGTCCCGCTCATATGTTGCATGTGTTTGCATTCCTAACCCCAACAGTGGGGTGACTTACTGAGTATTTCATAAAATACTCAAGCCACGTGCTACCTACATTTTTCAGGTAAAGGCAAGGCGCCAATGTATGGTTGACGGCGGAGCTGAGGCCACCATGAAAGTTGGAGACGGGATATTTTTAGGAGTTTACTTTTATTAGACTGTTTTAAGTTATAGGATTGAGTACCGTTTTATTTGGATTTATTTTGGATTCAGTATTGAAGGTTTATTTTTGGAGTTTAGGTAATGTTTTGGATTCATGAATTTTTATGAAAGACTATTTCAAGGTTATTTATGATGAGCTTCCGCTTAATGAGATAAGTATGCATGGGTGACGTCACTAATTAGGTTAAAGAAAATCAGGGGCGTTACAGCTCAGATCGGCGAGAGGGACGAGCAACATAAGCACCGGCGATGGGTCCAAGACATAGGGGCAACAAACCATATGACTAGAGGGCTAGATCTGCATTCTCCGAGCTCGACTCGGGAATTTGCGGGACGGTGAAATTCAGCGCAGCTCTATCGTTGAGATCGAAGGGCGCGGCACCATCTTGTTCATCAGCAAGGGAGGCGAGCACCGCAAGCTGACCGACGTCTACTTCATCCCGAGGCTCAAGGCTAACCTTGTGAGCCTAGGTCAACTCGATGAGGCCGACTACTTCATTTCCATCAACGACGTCTGCTCACACAAGTTCGGCGCATATCAAACCGTCTTTACATCTTGGAATTGGAGATAGAGCAACCTGTCAGCCTCTCGGCCAAGACCGAAGAGGTATCTTGGAGGTGGCACGCAAGGTATGGGCACTTAAACTTTCTTGGTACGGGCACTTAAACTTTTCTGCTCTAGAAAAACTACAAAAGGAGGAGATGGTGCACGGTTTGCCGGCAATCAAAGGCGTGAACAAGCCGTGCGACGAGTGCCTCATCGGCAAACAGAGGTGCACCCCCTTTCCATCTCGGACATCCTACCGCGCCGATGAGCCGTTGGAGCTTGTACATAGCGATATCTGTGGGCCCATCAAGCCGGCGACCCTAGGCGGTAAGACCCTCATCCTCTTGTTGGTCGATGACAAAAGCCGCTTCATGTGGCTGATCCTGCTGCAAGCGAAAAGTGAGGCAGCAAAGGCGGTTAAGCGCACTCAAGCGCGAGTGGAGGCCGAATGCGGGAAGAAGATGCGAGTGTTGCGCATAGACTGAGGCGGAGAATTCACCTCAACAAGTTTCGATAAGTACTGTGATGAGTTCGGTATACAACGGCAACTAACGGCGTCCTACTCCCCCCAGCAGAACGGAGTGGTGGAACGCCAAAATCAGACCATCTTCGGGACAGCAAGGTCTTTGATGATGACGGCCGGGATGCCTGGGAAATTTTGGGGAGAGGCGGTAATGATGGCCGTCTATCTCCTCAATCGGTCACCAACCCGACACCTCGACGGGAAGACGTCATATGAGGCTTGGTACAACAAAAAGCTAGCGGTACATCATTTTCGAGTGTTCGACTGCGTCGCATACATGAAGGTAGCGCGTCCCCACCTAGCCAAGCTCGATCCTAGGGGCCTGAAGGTCGTCTTCATCGGCTATGAACCCAGGAGCAAGGCATACAGACTCTATGATCCTACAAGGGGGCAAGCTCACGTGTCTCGCGACGTCATCTTCGACGAAAGCAACTTCTGGCAATAGAATAATGTGATCGAGGTAGACTAGAACCCAAATCAATTCACGGTAGAGTACCTCATCACCGAGCCAAGAGAAGGAGGAGCGCAGCATCGAGAACTGTCACCAACATCAGCAGCTGTAACTCCTAAACCAGTGGAGTTTGCAACACCACGGACTGCGGATTCGACGCTGGATGTCGATCACGATGATGATCTGGTGGCCAGGTATCGGAGGATGGACGACCTAGTGGGAGGAGGTGAACCACCTGGACTAGCGACGCGCGAGCTCGAAGAAGTGACCGAACTGCATGCTATCGCGCAAATGAACCGAACACCTTCGCCAAAGCAGAAAGGAACCCATGCTGTTTGAAGGCAATGTAGGAGGAGATGACATCCATCACCGAGAAAGAGACGTGGAGTCTGGAAGATATGCCGCCGGGACACCGAGTCATAGGGCTCAAATGAGTCTTCAAACTGAAGCGCATCGAAAAGGGAGAAGTTGTGAAGCACAAGGCCCATCTGGTGGCGAAGGGCTACATCCCGAAGCAAGGAGTGGACTTCGAAGAGGTATTTGCGCTGGTGACAAGGTTAGAATTTGTCCGCCTTCTCCTGGTAATCGCGACACATTGCTCTTGGGAGGTCCACCACATGGACGTGAAGTCCGCTTTCCTTAACGGAGAGCTGAAGGAGACCATCGACGTCCAACAACCACCTGGCTTCCTGGACAATGACAACCCGAGTAAGGTATTGCGCCTACACAAGGCACTCTATGGGCTTCGGCAAGCACCACGAGCTTGGAACGCGAAGCTCGATAGTATCCTACTGTCAGTGAAGTTCAAGTGTTGTGCCTCTGAGCATGGCATGTACACGCACGACCACGATGAGCAGCGACTGATTTTGGGAGTGTACGTCGACGACCTCATAATAACTGGAGGCGACATGGAAGTCCTTGGAAGGTTCAAGAGGGAGATGTCAAAGAACTTCAAGATGAGCGATCTCGGCATACTCAACTACTACCTCGGCATCAAAGTGCAACAGAGTACTACCGGCATCACCATCTGCCAAAATGCGTACGCGAAGAAGCTGCTGGACACAACTGGACTTGCAGACAGTAACCCTACAAGGATGCCGATGGAGGCTCGGCTCCAACTAAGGAAGGCTAGCACTACGACGACAGTCGACGCCACCAATTACCACAACATTGTCGGGAGCCTGCACTATCTGGTAAACACACGCCCTGACCTTACTTACTCAGTTGGATATGTGAGTAGATTTATGGAAGCACCTCGGAAGGAGCATCTTGTGGCTGCCAAGTGCATCCTGCGTTATGTGGCTGGGGTGTGAGATACAGCGCAGCGCAGGAAAAGGAAAGACGAAGCTTGAGCTGGTCGGCTATAGTGATAGTGACATAGCCGATGACGTTGATGATCGTAAGAGCACCAGCGGGATGATCTACTTTCTCTCAGGTGGTGCGATCTGCTGGCAATCAACAAAACAAAAGGTAGTTGCTTTGTCTTCCTGCGAAGCAGAATACATCGCCGCTTCGATGGCGGCAACACAGGAGGTCTGGCTTGCGCGACTAATGGAAGAACTCATCGGAAGAGAAAGCGATCCACCAATGCTATACGTGGACAACAAAGCTACGATTTCCTTGATCAAAAATCCAGTTTTGCACGACCGGAGCAAACACATAGAAATCAGATTCCACCAATGCTATATGTGCAGATCGAGGGCTCATCAAGATTGATTTCATCCGAACAGAGGAACAGCTTGAAGACATTTTCACCAAGTCCCTAGTGCGGATAAAATTTGAGGCACTACGCTCAAAGATCGGAGTTCAAATAATAAGGTAGATATACCACAGCTTTTAGGAGAAGATTGTTAAATAAAAGCTATGGTTTCCTTAGATTTCGTTAGTTGTTTTTACTTTTTCAAAAATCTGAATTAACGCTCTCGTTGAATGGAACAGCGTAATTTTTGCTAGCCATTTTGGCCAACTTTGTGCGCAAGTTTTTGCCCACTACTCTCCATTTTTAGGATTAGAGTTTGTTATTTAAAGTATTCAACGGAAGGAAATCAAATCATCATCGATTTTTCAGCAAATCTCTCTCCTTTTACTTTTAGTTATTTTTCCTTTGAAGAAATTTTCAAAGGCCAGTTTTTTCATCTACGCTTTTCTCCCAATTGCTAGAGTCAACAAATTGCAGAACCAACAAAGAAAAGGGAGAACCAACAAAGAAAAGGGATGGTAATTCCATTCGAGAACCAACCAAGAAAAGGGATGGTAATTCCATTCGAAAACCAACAAAGATGGAACCAACAAAGAAAATGGATGGGCTAATTCGAGGACCAACAGAGAAAGGGGAGAACGAACAAAGAAAAGAGATGGTAATTCCATAACCAACAAAGATGGAACCAACAAAGAAAAGGGATGGTAATTCCATTCCAGAACCAACAAAGATAGAACCAACAAAGAAAAATGATGGTAATTTCAGAACCATCTTTACCTTATGGGGGCTGTTGCTGGCAACCAAAGAAAATGGATGGTAATTCCATAACCATCTTTACCCTGCTGTGATGGGGCTGTTGCGGGCAACGAAAGAAAAGGGACGTTAATTCCATAACCATCTTTACCTTGCTAATTCCAATGGGGGCTGTTGCTGGCAACCAAAGAGAAGGGATGTAATTCCATAACCATCTTTACCGTGCTAATTCCAAAACCATCTTTACTTGCTGTCATGGGGTTGCTGGCCACCAAAGAAAAGGGAGGGTAATTCCATAACCATCTCTACCCTGCTTATTCGAGTGGGGGTTGTTGTTGGCAACCAAAGAAAAGATGGTAATTCCATAACCATCTTTACCTTGTTAATTCTAGAACAATCTTTATCCGCTGTTTGTTTTGGGGCTGTTGTTAGCCACCAAAGAAAAGGATTTTAATTTTTTTTATATTTATATTATTTTAAAGCTAATATCGTAATACATTTTTCTTTTTATTATTTTGTTTCGTTATATTTTTTAAAAAAAATTAATATATTTTAAGTTTCTTTTCTAATATATATATTTATATACTAGAAAAGAAACTTAAAATATGTTAATTTTTATAAGCTATGGGTTAAAATGGTTAAAGGAAATGGGTAATTTAATGGCAAAACGATAAGGATAATTTAATTTAAAAAGTAAATTTAATAAATAACAAAGAAATAGGAGAAATGGAAGAGAAATTTAACTCAAATTATTGAGGGGAAAGGAAGAAACTAAAAGTAATAAATATTATAAAATAAACTAAATAAAATAATAAAAAAGTACTATGATATTAACTCTAAAATAATATAAAAAATTAAAAAAAATAAAATATATTAAAAGAAATTATTGTTAGCGTATTAAATTAACTCTACCTACGTATAAATTAACTTTACTTACTTACGACATTAATTTTTTTATATAAACTTAAAAGAAATTTAAAATATATTAAAAAACTAGAGTGTATTAAATTGACTCTACCTACCTATACATAAATTAACTCTTCACCTACTTGCATTATTATTATACTTAAAAAGAAATTTAAAATATATTTAAAAAAATTAAATAAAAAACTATAAAAAAAATTATATTATAAAAGAAACTAAAGAAAATAATGTATTGGGATATTAATTTTTTTTTAATATACTCAAAAAGAAATTTAAAATTTATTTAAAAAATATAATAAAAAAGAAACTAAAAATAATAAAATATTATAAAAAAAAACACAAAACAAAATAATAGTAATAATAATAAAAAAATATAAGAAATACCATATATATATATATAGAGGTATGATTGAAATAGAAAATTTAAATTAAAAAGTTATAAATAAATTTAATATAGTTTACTTATCCAACTTTTAATGTCACCTACCTATCTATCTATATTAATTATTATATTAAAAACATACAAAAATTTTTATTTAAAATCTTTCTTACTTGGATGATAATAAATATTAAAACTAATTCATCATAATTTTATATCAATTTATATTAATTCATCAAAATTAAAAAAAATTAAAAAAAAAAACAAAAGAACTTAAACCTTCATTAAGAATTAGAAACTTTCTCTTATATAATTTATTTCTTTTTAAATTTGTCTAACTTACAAAGTATTATATCATATAAATTTATGGACGAACATTTGTATTTACTTAAAGTGACTAACTCAATTAAAAAAAAAAAAACTATTTTAGTCTTTTATATGCAGCACACACTCGTATTTTAGTCTATTTTAGTCTTTTGAATGTTCATGCAAATTTGACATTACCAAATTTTGACACTTCAAAATTCCACTCAAAATTCCACTCAAATTTGTGGGATTATGTGGCAAGCATGAAGTTTGAGTTAACCAAATTTTGACACTAACATTCCACTCAAATGTGTGATTACAGGGCAAACATGAAAGTTTGGTTAAACCATATATCGACACTCAATATCCACTAACTCAAACATCCATTTTTCCATTAAGTGGAGTCAACATATTGATTATGAATCCCTATTCATAATTAAATTCTTATTTAAATATCTCCAATTCTCTCATTTTGTTTAATTCGTAATTAAATCAAAATGCGGTTAAATATATTGTATATATTGAGCGCATATTTCCTAACTTGAGTTCGAACACTTCAATCTCACTCGTCCAACTGTTCTAAGGTTTAGTCCGATATGAGCTAGCAAGGGGACCCAATGGACCTACAGATCATGGGCTCCAACGATCCGAGATTAAACGGCTAAACTCATTAATCTTTTAACCAACATTCATTAACTACTAGAACACTCCACTATAGCCTAATAGTTGCACTCCCCTCACTATAGATATATTTCTATCCATTTTATATAACCATGATTAGTAAGTCGATCCTTCACTGATTGTTCGTAACTAGAGCTGGGTCAATTTACCATTTTTACCCCTAAAGTTTTTTCTTATTCCTTAAGTCTCATTGATCCTCTAATGAACAATTGTTTTTGTGGTCCAACCACCAAAAGACCTGGAGTCAGTACTTAAGGGAACAACCTCTATACTATCCCTAAAAGCGGGTAGGAGTGAATTCTATCTTGCACCCCACGTCCCCAGCTATTAACCCAGTCTTACCCTTGAAATGGGAGGTTATTGAGTCGGCGAACTCGGGCCACTTTCACCCATGTAAATCTAAGGATAATTCTGAATAAACAAGAGTTCATAGTTAGCTCAGGATTAAGGTCGAGTTACCTAGATCATCGAGTAAAAAAATCAGTCTCAATAGTGAACGACATTATAAAGTGAGAGTGATTTTCTTCATGGTTCGATCTTATACAATACTCATTGCATAGGACACCCCCACTCACATGTCTCCACATGTACAATTTAGTGATCACATTGTTTATATCATATACAAAAGTGGGCCGCATCCATAGTGTCCCCAAGATAAGGTACTCAGCCTTATCCCTGTACTATAGATCATTTTGCCTATATACTTGAACTTGATTACTCTGATGTCTTTACATATAGTTCAAGTAATCATACTATAGCCAGAGTATTCTTAGTTTAATAGATTTAGATTAATGATCGTACTTTATTCAATAACGATCTTTACTAAATAAACATCAATAATAACTTTATTGAAAATAAAATATGTTTTTGTTTACAAACTATGAGTTTTAGAACATAAAACGTAACAGATTGGTAACTGTTATTGTAGGCAAAATCTCTCAAAGGCAAATGTTCGTCCCAGCTCCCAGAGAAATCTATGACACAGGCTCGCATAATATATTCTAACATCAGATTTAGCCTTTTGGTCTGTCCGTCTGTTTGAGGGTGGAATGTTGTACTGAATCTCAACTGGGTTCCTAGTGCTTTTGGAGACTTTTACAAAACTAGAGGTGAACCTGATGCCCCAGTCTGAGACTATGGACACTGGTACCCCGTGTAGGCGTACTATCTCCCTGATATATAACTGAGCCCACCGATCCACTCGATATGTGGACTTGCCTGAAATGAAGTGATCTGTCTTGCTTAGTCAATCTACAACCACCCAGATTACATTATATCCCTGCTTAGTCTTGGGCAACCCTGAGATGAAGTCCATACAAACTGCTTCCCATTTCCATTGAGGAACATTCAAGGGCTATAGCAATCCTGCTGGACGTTGTCTCGGGGCCTTTACCTGCTAGCAGGTTAAACTTCAACTTATGAAATCTGCTATTACGAAATCAACTTACATCCTTTCAAATCCTCATACATCTTAGTACTTCCAGGTGAAACGTATAAGAGATGTATCATGGGCTTCGGTCATAATATTCTTTAGGATTCTCTCGTCTCGAGGAACGCACAGGCGATCTTGCCACCGCAGGCCCCATATGAGGAGATAGAATACCCAGTTGGTCTCTTCACTTCTTTCTGACTCCACACTTTGTTGAGGTGTTCATCAAACCTCTGGGCATCAATGACTTGTTTTCTTAGGATGGGTTGCATGGTCATCTGTTCTACTTGAGCGGAGCCACCTTTAACCACAACATCTATCCCAGCGATCTTTATCTCATCTTGTAATTTCTCTTGCTTGGTGATCATCGCAGAAGTATGAATGACATTCTTGCTCAATGCATTAGCTACAACATTGGCTTTGCCTGGATGGTACAGGATCTCTATATCGTAATCCTTTACCAATTTCAATCATCGTCTCTGTCTCATATTGAGCTCTTTCTGCGTGAACAAGTACTTGAGACTCTTGTGATCGGTGAAGACTTGAACTTTGTCCCCATACAGGTAATGTCGCCACGTTTTCAAAGCAAATACTACTGCTGCTAACTCAAGGTCATGCATGAGATAGTTTCGTTCATATTTCTTCAATTGTCTAGAGGCATACGCTGTCACCTTACCCTTCTGCATGAGCACACACCCTAATCCTTTCCCTGATGTGTCACTGTACACCACGAGGTTGCCTGACCCATCTGGAACTTCAAACGAGATTATAACATCATTCCAATCATTCGCCACTAAGGAGCTACTAAATGTTGGAGAAGAAGTTGTTACTAACCACCTATGTTGATGATGGAAATTTGGTCATAAAAGAATTTTGGATTCTGTAGCCGATGAATATGTTACATGAAATTAAGGCTTCCCCTTGATATGAATCTCCATCCACTCTCAATTTAACATAGGTAGCCAAAGTTCTTTCTATATTGTGATCACGTAGAAAGCTAACCTTTATTGAATTTGTATAGTTTGGTGGCTAAATCATTATGGAAAGTCTTTGTCCACTAGAAGAATCACTCTAGGAAAGTTACCCAGTGTAATGTCCTATGACATAAGAATTAACATGCATGAAAATATTAACGAGAGAGAAAAATACAATATGAACAAAGAGAAATGAAATGAGAAGAGATGAACCTGCTTGCTTGATATTATATCCAAAACGTTGTCTAGACTTCTAACCAACGATTCACAACCACTGACATCCATTTTTTTCATACGCTGAGAAAGATTTAGAATTTGTCGAAGAAACTTGCAATTCCTCAAGGACATAAACTTATGAAGACATGAGGGTAGAGTACAAATTTGTTTCTGGACAAGACTATGCTATTTAATAAAGGGTTGGCATCACATACAATTTTCAAGAAATCTATGTTGCCATATCGAACCTCCAACAAAGTCAACACGGCTTTTGGGTAAGTTTCCATGACTTGAAGAAGAGAATAATATGGATGGGTGAGTCCCATCTATGGAGATTCCACAAGGACATGAACTTATGGATACATGAGAGTAAATATGCATCGATATGTTGCAACATTAAAGATTCAACAAAATCAACTGGGAAACATAAGGTTTTTCAGTAAGTTTCCATAATTTGAAGAAGAGCCTATTGGATGGATTGGTGAGTTCCATTTACTGGGGAGCATTTCAAATGTAGAACAGCCACTAAGATGAAGTTCTTTAAGATTATGTAACAAATAAATAGTGGTAGGAGTGGAGATGAGGTTCGTACAACCGTCAAGGTTTAAGACCTTGAGCCCATAAACGTTTCCAATTGATGAAGGTAGCTTCTTTATGTCGATAGAATCCAAATACAACGACGCTAAAAATTTCATGTTTTCAGCAATTTTTAGAAACATTTTGAGATTAGATCTGCTTGAGAGTTCAAGATATTTAAGAGATTTTAACTGGAAGTAGCTTGGAAGCTTCTCAAGCTTAGTGCACCTTGTTATTTTTAATCGTAATAAGTGAAAGATTCTCGAGGAGTAAAATTTCAAAACTTGGATTGAAATAGTATTATTAATGTAGTCAACTTTTTATCCCACTAGAAAACAAGAAATATCAAGGAAAATCTCCTTTACTTTTTCTTCAAGCCCATAAAAAACTCTGCTTGGTCTCTTAGGAAAGAAACCAAAACACCAAGAGCCAAAGGAAGACCTTTACAATAACTTGTAGCACGTTTTAAAAGGTCTAAGTAATTACTTGGTGGATGATTTTTCTTAAAAGTATGCTAACTAAAAAGTTCAAGTGTGTCGTCATCATACTGCTGATCAAATTCATGGATATAACGTAAATGGTTGCTTCTTGTTGTCATAATGATTACACTACCAAGGCCAAACCGATCATGTCCACCAACCAATGCTTCTAGTTGCTCAAGCTTATTCACATCGTCAAGAGTTATAAGAACTTTCTTTGAATGTAAGTCTATTCCTTATGATGTTGATTCCTCAGTCAAGATTACTAAAATCTTCGAATCTTCCTTTAAGATCTCATGGAGTAGGATTTCCTGGAGTTGAACAAGGACATTTTTGAAGCTTCCCTAACATTCGATTGAAAGCACCAAGCTTCAAATTGGTGAGCAATTTTGTTGTATAAAGCTTTGGCCAAAGTCGTCTTACCAATGCCTCCAATCCCATATATCCCCACCATGTAGACACCATTACATGGCTCATCTTATTTCGAATAATCGGAGTTTGACCTTAAATTTTCTAGTTGAGAATCAATTCCAACCATATAAAGGCGTGCAAGTAAGATTTAATATCGACAATACTTCTTTTACAAGATCAAAAATTTGCAATCCCATATAAGATTTGATATTTTGCAATTTTCAAGCTCAAAAATTGTGAACTCAACAAAGTGTCAATGATTTCGGGAAGAGCATACTGGATCGTTGGTTGGGTCCCATTTATTGGGTAACATTTCAATTCCGGAACACCCATTAAGACGAAGATGACGAAGATTCAGTAGCAAATAAATGGTACTAGGGAGGGAGATGAGGTTTGTGCAACCTTCAAGGTCTAACACAGCGAGATCACTAAGGCATCCAATTGTTGAAGGTATCTCCTTTGTGGCCGTAAAATCCAAATCCAAAATCCTTAAAGATTTCATGTTTTCGACAATTTTTAGAAACTTTTTGAGCTTAGAACACCTAGATAGTTTTAAATATACAAGGGACTTTAACTCGAGGTAGCTTGAAAGTTTTTCAAGGTTAGTGCATTTTGTAAGCTCTAAGATACGAAGACTATCTAAAGCTCTAATAGACTCAGAATCACTCTTTTTATGCAATTATTGAGATATAATTTTTTAAGGTTTGATGATGGGGAGAAGTTTGTAAGTTCCTAAAGTTTTTTTTTTCTTTCTTTCTCTCTTTCTTTCGGTATCTAAGCTTCAAAATTTTAAGAGATTTCGACCTGAGATAGCTTGGAAACTTTTTAAGATTCGAACAATGATTAAGGTATAAGGTAACAAGCTTACCAAGAGAAACAATTGACGTAGGAATGGTTCTCAATTTTGTGCAATTGTTAAGATACAATTCTTCAAAGTTTGACGATATTGGAGAGAAGTTACGAATTTTCTCTAATGAATTAGAGTAACTAAGATCAACAAACTTCAACCATTGTCAATCCTAGAAAAGAAAAATCTAATTTAGATAAAATATTATTATAAGAAAATCAATGAAAATTTTTGAATCATAAAAGTAGCAATATAATTATCTTCGATTCTTTCCCCAAATTTTTGATGAGGCTATGTTGCAAATCTAATCCAACAAGATCTTTTGTAATAAAGAAAGATGGCAAAGATTTTTAAGCAAATCCACGCCATTTAATCCACTTTAAATTATTCTGTAGATATTCAATATTAGTGAAAAATCTTGCATTTTGAACCATTAGCCATCTTAGGTTTTTCATGTTTCTAAAAGCTCGAGGATCAACACCCAACCTTGTGGGTTTAGGTAACTCCAACTTTATAGCTTTAATTGCATCGGTTCCCTACAAACTCATAGTTTAGTAATTCAACATTACTATCGACTTACTTTGACAAACATACCTGTCCATTCTCCTTGGTCGTATCTAGTACAAAGGAAAGAATCCAAAACAACAAGAGCCAACGAATGACCTTTTACAATAACTTGTAGCACGTTTTGAAACGTCTAGGTATGTACTTGGTGGATGACTTTTCTTAAAAGCGTGTGAACTAAAAAGTTTAAGGGCATCATTGTGATTCATTCTTTGAATACGATACTTTTCATCAAATTTGTGGATAAAAGTAAATGACGGTTTCTTGTTGTCACAATGATTATACTACCAGCGTCAAACCAATCATGTCTACCAACCAATGCTTCTAACTGCTCAAGCTTATCCACATCATCTAGAGCTATAAGAACTTTATTTGAACGCAGTCTATTTCTTACCATGTTGATTCCTTTATCAAGATTTTCAACCTTCAAAATTTCCTTTAAGATCTCATGGATCTAGTGTTCTTGAAGTTGAACAGGGCAATTGAATTGCTTTGAAGCTTCCTTAAGATTTGATAGAAAGCAACATTCAAATTAGAGAAAAAAATTTTGTATAAAGTTTTGGCCAAAGTGGTCTTACCAATGCCTCCAATCCCATATATGGATGAGTGATTGAGCCTATAATATTATTCATATTTCTTATTAGTTTTGGAGTTATCCAACGATGATACATTATAAGAATGAAGAATCACAACAAACAGGCAAATAGATTTGAGTATTAAAGATTTATATCACATTAGCCATGAAATCAATCAACCATATTAACCAAAAATGTGTATTTCTTTATAAAATAATTTGTACATTTAATCTTTTCAAGACCAAATATAAAAGTTTTTTTTTTTTTTTTTTTTTTTTTGTAGGAGAATCCAATTCAGAAAAGCTAATCCATGGAATGGGCGGGACAGCTTCTACACTTGAAATGTTCCGCCAAACCTGGAAATCTCAAGCTAATTGTGCTCTTCAATGGCAGACATGCATCCATATTTCCCATCTTGATCTTCCCTCTCAACTCCCGAGCTATTTCACGACACACCTGATTCACGGCGTTCACAAAATTCTTTACTATCACAAAAAGCCCTAACGGATTTTCTCTATCCCCTGTTTCATAGTACTCATTTGTCTTCTTCAATTCATCCAACACTCTTTTTTGTTCTCTTCTTGCTATCTCAACTTCTTCCGTTGCGGATTTCACAAATTCTAACATCTTTCTCTTGTATTCACCACAGCCTTCAATCGATAGAAGGTTTTGTATCTCTGAGATTTTGCTTAATAGATTAGGGCAAGTGATAGTGAAGGTTTCGTAGTCGATTGTGGACGCTTTCTTGACGTTAGAGAGCTCTAAGGTGAGTGATTCCATAGCTGATAATCCAAGTATTATGTATTCGATTTCTATTTCCTTTTTCGATTTGAGATTCTTTGAATTTGTGTTTGAGAATTGTTTTTTCCCTTCGAATTTTATGACTTCTTTGACAATGAAAGGAAGCAATGCGGTTTTTCTATCATCTGAAAGTCTTAAGAGTAAATTAAGATGGAAAGCTTTTGCATTACCTCTCGTTGTTCCTGAATTCAATCGGTTTCCAACTTTGAGAGTTGCTTCCAAGAGTTTAGTAAATAACCCTTTATTCATTAGTTCTTCGCAACCCCTACTACGTGTTTGGGAAAAGTCCTTGAGTCGATTAAGCTCTGATTTGAAGCTTGATCTGAAAAACATGGCGTTTAGACGATTGAAGGCTGTCGGAAAATCTTTGAGAAGATGGAAAATGAAGGATTCTGCATCGTCAAGCCTTAATGGATCGCCATCAAATTCGAGGATTTGAGATTGTTGTTCTTTGGTTGGAGTGATCTTGACAAGCTTTTCGAGTGTGTCTGAATCGAGGTCATGTCCCTCCGCCAGAGCATCGAGAAGTTCTTTCCGAGTTATGGTGAGGGATTTAAGAATTATTGCAATGTTTCTTGCCCTTCGAGAATGGAGATTAGCGCTTGTCCGCCATTGTTGAGGCCTCTTAGCTTTGTTGGCTGTTTCTTGTTTGTGGCAACATACTCGAACAAAGCTTCCATAAGGTTGACATTAAAGCCGAAGAAAAAAGATCAAACCGTAGTGAAAAACTCAAAGAAGAGAGCCAAATTGAATTATAATGATGGGTTATACCTGAAAGAACCTCTATCGATCTTGTCCCACACCCCGTAGGATGATCTACATTGGTATTGATCTTATCCCAATGTAATGGCTTTAGTCTAGCCGGATAAAGATGGCCCTGGATTGGCAACTGCCGTTGATGGTGGCCGCAGGGGCATTGATGGAGGAGGAGGAATAGCCGTTGATGGTGGCGGTAGGGGCATTGATGGAGGAGGAGGAACTTTGATTGAAGAAATTTGATGGAGCAAAGGAGTAAAAAAAATAATATTTATGGTGTAAAATTCGATGGAGCAAAGGAGTAAAAAAAATTTGATTGAAGAAATTGAAGAAATTTGGCGGTAGGGGCTTCTTCTTTCTTTACCCAACCCTATATTTACGGTAGATTAGGCCATATTTAGCGAATAAAAAATAATAAAAATTCAAATAAAGAATTCATCCGTTTCTTTATAGTCAATTCATGGTTTCTTTATAGTCAACATGGTTTCTTAAAAGCTAAATTAATAATTCAAAAAAAAGAAATCGAGAACATTCTCTTTATTCTTACTTAATAATACTATTAAACTACAAAAGAAAAATAAAATGTTAAATAATTTCTTGTTAATAATTTTCAAACTTTTTAACCACTACCAATTTTCTTTTTGTTGATGACTACTATTAGGGTACCACTTCTCTATAACAGATGAAGGAAAAAATAGACTCATTTGCTCCTTCGTTGACTCGGGCCGATTTCCATAGTCTCAAAGGTTGTTTCTACCGCTGCAATCTACATTTGGGCTTCTATGAGGTCTACTAAGGAACCACACTAGAGGATGGAAGACCTATTGGGAGGAGGTGAACCACCTGAACTTGCGGCGCGCGAGCTTGAAGAAGAGGTGGCTAAGCTGCATGCCATCAGCGCGAATGAACTGAACACCTTCGCCGGAGCAGAAAAGAACTCATGCTGGCTGAAGGTAACGTAGGAAGAGATGACGTCCATCACTGGGAACAAGACGTGGAGTCTGGAGGACATGTCGCCGGGACACCGAGCCATAGGGTTCAAATGGGTCTTCTAACTGAAGCGTAACGAAAAAGGAGAAGTTGTGAAGCACAAGGCCCGTCTGGTGGCGAAGGGCTATGTCTAGAAGCAAGGAGCGGACTTTGAAGAGGTATTCGCGCCGGTGGCAGGGTTGGAATCTGTCGCCTATTGCTGGCGATCGGGGCACATCATTCCTGGGAGGTCCACCACATGGACGTGAAGTCCGCTTTCCTCAACAGAGAGCTGAAGGAGACCGTCTACGTCCGACAACCACCTATCTTCTTGGACAACCACAACTCCGACAAGGTACTGCGCCTGCAGAAGGCACTCTACGGGCTTCGACAAGCACCACGAGTCTAGAATGCGAAGCTCAACAGTACCCTTCTGTCGCTGAAGTTCAAGCGATATGCCTCTGAGCATGGCATGTACATGCAAGGCCACGACAAACAGCGGTTGATCGTGGGAGTGTACGTTGACGCCCTCATAATCAGTGGAGGCGACATGAAGTTCTTGGGAGATTCAAGAGGGAGATATCAAAGAACTTCAAGATGAGTGATCTCAGCGTGCTCAGTTACTACATCGGCATCTAAGTGCAACAGAGTACTGCAGGCATCACCTTCTGTCAAGGTGCATATGCAAAGAAGCTGCTGGACACAGCTGGGCTAGCAGACAGTAACCCTACAAGGACACCAATGGAGGCCCGACTCCAACTAAGGAAGGTCGGCACTACAACGATAATTGACTCCACCCATTACCGCAGCATTGTCGGGAGCCTGCGCTATCTGGTAAACACATGCCCTCACCTTGCTTATTCCGTTGGATACATGAGTAGGTTTATGGAAGCACCTAGGGAGGAGCATCTTGTGGCTGTCAAGCGCATCTGTGCTATGTGGTTAGAACCAGAGGCTGGGGTGTGAGATACTGCGCAGAGAGAGGAAAAGAGAAGCTTGAGCTGGTCGGCTATAGTAATAGTGACATGGTCGGTGACGTTGATGATCGTAAGAGCACTAGCGGGATGATTTACTTCCTCTCAAGCACCGCGATCTGCTGGCAATCAACTAAGCAAAAGGTAGTTGCTTTATCTTCTTGCACTGCAGAGTACATTGTCGCTTTGACGGCAGCAACACAGGGGGTCTAGCTTGTGCAACTGATGGAAGAACTCATCGAAAGAGAAGGCGATCCACCAATGTTATACGTGGACAACAAAGCTACGATCTCCCTGATCAAAAATCCAGTTTTGCACGACCGGAGCAAGCACATAGAAATTAGATTCCACTACATCCGAGAATGTGCAAATCGGGGGCTCATGAAGATTGATATCATCCAAACAGAGAAACAAATTGGAGACATCTTCACCAAATCTCAGGCGCGGTGAAATTTAAAGAACTTTGTTTGAAGATCGGAATTCAAACAATAAGGTAGGTATACACATGATTTTAGTCCGTCGGATCCAAGTCGAACCTGATTCGAATCCAGCCCATTTGTAGAACCTGAAGCCAAAGTTTCCTCAACCCAGCGAATTCGCTCTGCAGCTGAACGCGTCTGCGGCCCATCTCGGGAACAGAAGTCCAGCAGCCAACACCTGTAGCCAACGACCCGGGAGCCAACCCAAACCCGCGACTCTGATCGACCTCGACCCGATGCCACCTGTATTACGTGGCGCGTCCTGCTGCAGCCACATGGCACCCAGCGGCACAGACGCACCCTCGGCTTCACTCGGCGTAAAGGGCTGCGGCGATGCTCCTCTGGCAGCTCCTTTGGCGGCTCCTAGGCTTATCTGGCTCAACTTTCAATTTTTGATCCAATTATCACCGTTCTAACCCTTTCGAACCTATTTTGGGCAGCGTTTAAGGTCATTGAGGCCATTTTAGAGCCGTATTCACATTATTAATTGGATTATTAAATAAAATGTGAAATACTAACAAAAGGTGACTAATGGTGAGATAGGAAGCGAACCCCGACAACCTTTGGAGAAGATCTCGAGGAACGGGAGCTTATGTTAATTAAATTAGAAAATGCTTCGGCTAAGACCAACTAAGTAAGTGGCCTTACTACAGGATAGACTAGAAATTGTATGAGTTATGATGATGTATGAGTTGTATCGTATGATGCGGTATCCTAGTATATGTTGATGTTTGAGTATATGATGATGGATGAGTCTATGATGATGTATGAGTTATGATGATGTATGATTGTTAGTTCTGGAATTACTTTTTTTTTTGTTCGAGAATTACCATCCATTTTCTTTGTTGGTTCTGGAATTACCATCCTCATCTCATCCATTTTTTTTGTTCTAGAATTACAATCTCTTTTCTTTATTCTCGAATTACCGTCCATTTTCTTCATGGGTTCTAGACTTACCCTCCATTTTCTCTCTATTCTAGAATTACCATCCCTTCTCTTTCTTGGTTCTGTAATTACCATCCATTTTCTTTATTCTATAATTACCATCAATTTTCTCTGTTCTAGAATTACCATTCATTTTCTTTGTTGGTTATGGAATTACCATCATATCCCTTATCTTTGTTGGTTTTGGAATTACCATCTCATCTCTTTTCTTTGTTGGTTCCCCCTTTTTTGTTAGTTCTGGAATTACCATCATATCCCTTATCTTTGTTGGTTCTGAAATTACCATCTCATTCTTTTTCTTTGTTGGTTCTGGAAAAAGAACCATCCATCCCTTTTCTTAGTTGGTTCCGGAAAAAGAACTATTACATCCCTTTTTTCTTTGTTGGTTTCGGAATTACCTTTTCTCCTTTTTCTTTGTTGGTTCTGGAATTACCTTTTCCCCATTTTCTTTGTTGGTTGTTTGCCAGCAACAGCCCCATCTCTTTTTCTTTGTTTGCCAGCAACAGCCCCATCTCTTCCCTTTTCTTTGTTGTGAAATTCCACCCTTGTTTGCCCCATCCCTTTTCTTGGTTCAGAAATTCCATTTGTTTGCCAACAACCGCCCAATCCCTTTTCTTGCCAACAGCAGCCCCAGTCCATTTTCTTGGTTCTAGAATTCCATGTGGTTTGCTAGCAACCGCCCCAATCCCTTTTCTTGCCAACAATAGTCCCATCCCTTCCCATCCATTTTCCTTTGTTTGCCAACAACAGCCCCCTTTTCTTTTGTTTCCCAACAACAACAGCCCCATCCCTTCTCCATCCCTTTTCCTTTGTTTGCCAGTAACAACAACCTCATCTCTTTTCCTTTGTTTGCCATCCATTTTCCTTTGTTTGCCATCCCTTCCTCCTTTGTTTGCGAGCAACAACATCCTCATCACTTCCCCATCTCTTTTCCTTTGTTTGCTAGCAACAACAGCCCGAAGTACACAAACCGTGTCGACACTCATAAACGACCCTCAAGTGACAATGCAGCTCTCGAACGCTCCCCCACCTCGAGCTACAGTTAGCGAAGACCTAAAAAAGAAATCTAAAATGCGGTGAGTAAAAAAGTACTCGGTAAGCAGCCTACTTGTAGGCTGCCATCGCATCCAGTTCTTGGTAGGTTTCCACGGGCTTTTCTTTAGGCTCTAGGAAGTTTGGGCTTAACTCTATAGTTTGGCTGACCTTCTGGTGAGGTTTCTAACAGTGTCGTGGTGTAGTTGGTTATCACGTCAGTCTAACACACTGAAGGTCTCCAGTTCAAGTCTGGGCGACGCCATCTTTGCATTTTTTATTTTTATAATAATAATCTGGATTCATTTTGGACATCTACGAGAAAGTTTAAGAGCCTTCGAGCTTGGTAAGCCCGGGAACCGTGCCCTCGAACACACATTGATTCATTTTAGACCTCTACGTGAAAGTTTAAGAGCCTTGGAGCTTATAGGCCCGAGAACCGTGCCCTTGAACACACATTGAGCATGTAATTAATTGTTTGGACTTTTATTGAAGAAATACGTGTACGAATCAACAAGGTCAAGTCTCGGCGACGCCATCTTTGCAATTTTTATTTTTATAATAATAATCTGGATTCATTTTGGACATCTACGAGAAAGTTTAAGAGCCTTCGAGCTTGGTAAGCCCGGGAACCGTGCCCTCGAACACACATTGATTCATTTTAGACCTCTACTTGAAAGTTTAAGAGCCTTGGAGCTTATAGGCCCGAGAACCGTGCCCTCGAACACACATTGAGCATGTAATTAATTGTTTGGACTTTTATTGAAGAAATACGTGTACGAATCAACAAGGACTAGGGTGGAATGATTGTGAGCACGTCATATACTGGATTTAGCCAAGAAATTTATGAACTCAACTTAGTATCAGAGGTCTAGGTTGATTGGTCCAACAAACGGTTTTTGCTAGACGAAGAGCCATTGAGTCTTTCGTTACGTGATTTTCGAGGCTTCAAATCTCGAACCGTGACGAAAATAAAACTAAAAGTAAAATTAAATTAAACATTTAGATAATGCAATTTAAAATCAAACAACACCTCGACTAGAACAAATTGAAAGGCAACACAAACAAGTGTTGTTAAAATTTGTTACTAATGGAGAAAGAGTTCGGGATACTGTTTCTAACGAAATATAAAAGACCCGAAGTACACAAACCGGGTCGACACTCATAAACGACCCTCAAGTGACAATGCAGCTCTCGAACGCTCCCCCACCTCGAGCGACAGTTAGCGAAGACCTGAAAAAGAAATCTAAAATGCGGTGAGTAAAAAAGTACTCGGTAAGCAGCCTACTTGTAGGCTGTCATCGCATCCAGTTCCTGGTAGGTTTCCACGGGCTTTTCTTTAGGCTCTAGGAAGTTTGGGCTTAACTCTATAGTTTGGCTGACCTTCTGGTGAGGCTTCCAACGGTGTCGTGGTGTAGTTGGTTATCACGTCAGTCTAACACACTGAAGGTCTCCAGTTCAAGTCTGGGCGACGCCATCTTTACAATTTTTATTTTTATAATAATAATCTGGATTCATTTTGGACCTCTACGAAAAAGTTTAAGAGCTTGGTAAGCCCGGGAACCGTGCCCTCGAACACACATTGATTCATTTTAGACCTCTACGTGAAAGTTTAAGAGCCTTGGAGCTTATAGGCACGAGAACCGTGCCCTCGAACACACATTAAGCATAAGCTCGAGAACCATGCCCTCGAACACACATTGAGCATGTAATTAATTGTTTGGACTTTTATTGAAGAAATACGTGTACGAATCAACAAGGACTAGGGTGGAATGATTGTGAGCACGTCATATGCTGGATTTAGCCAAGAAATTTATGAACTCAACTTAGTATCAGAGGTCTAGGTTGATTGGTCCAACAAACGGTTTTTGCTAGACGAAGAGCCATTGAGTCTTTCGTTACGTGATTTTCGAGGCTTCAAATCTCGAACCGTGACGAAAATAAAACTAAAAGTAAAATTAAATTAAACATTAAGATAATGCAATTTAAAATCAAACAACACCTCGACTAGAACAAATTGAAAGGCAACACAAACAAGTGTTGTTAAAATTTGTTACAAACGGAGAAAGAGTTCGGGATACTGTTTCTAACGAAATTCAAAAGACCCGAAGTACACAAACTGGGTCGACACTCATAAACGACCCTCAAGTGACAATGCAGCTCTCGAACGCTCCCCCACCTCGAGCGACAGTTAGCGAAGACCTGAAAAAGAAATCTAAAATGCGGTGAGTAAAAAAGTACTCGGTAAGCAGCCTACTTGTAGGCTTTCATCGCATCCAGTTCCTGGTAGGTTTCCACGGGCTTTTCTTTAGTCTCTAGGAAGTTTGGGCTTAACTCTATAGTTTGGCTGACCTTCTGGTGAGGCTTCCAACGGTGTCGTGGTGTAGTTGGTTATCACGTCAATCTAACACACTGAAGGTCTCCAGTTCAAGTCTGGGCGACGCCATCTTTGCAATTTTTATTTTTATAATAATAATCTGGATTCATTTTGGACCTCCACGAGAAAGTTTAAGAGCCTTCGAGCTTGGTAAGCCCGGGAACCGTGCCCTCGAACACACATTGATTCATTTTAGACCTCTACGTGAAAGTTTAAGAGCCTTGGAGCTTATAGGCCCGATAACCGTGCCCTCGAACACACATTGAGCATGTAATTAATTGTTTGGACTTTTATTGAAGAAATACGTGTACGAATCAACAAGGACTAGGGTGGAATGATTGTGAGCACGTCATATGCTGGATTTAGCCAAGAAATTTATGAACTCAACTTTGTATCAGAGGTCTAGGTTGATTGGTCCAACAGACGGTTTTTGCTAGACGAAGAGTCATTGAGTCTTTCGTTACGTGATTTTCGAAGATTCAAATCTCGAACCGTGACGAAAATAAAACTAAAAGTAAAATTAAATTAAACATTTAGATAATGCAATTTAAAATCAAACAACACCTCGACTAGAACAAATTGAAAGGCAATACAAACAAGTGTTGTTAAAATTTGTTACAAACGGAGAAAGAGTTCGGGATACAGTTTCTAACGAAATACAAAAGACCCGAAGTACACAAACCGGGTCGACACTCATAAACGACCCTCAAGTGACAATGCAGCTCTCGAACGCTCCCCCACCTCGAGCGACAGTTAGCGAAGACCTGAAAAAGAAATCTAAAATGCGGTGAGTAAAAAAGTACTCGGTAAGCAGCCTACTTGTAGGCTGTCATCGCATCTAGTAGTTCCTGGTAGGTTTCCACGGGCTTTTCTTTAGGCTCTAGGAAGTTTGGGCTTAACTCTATAGTTTGGCTGACCTTCTGGTGAGGCTTCCATCCGGTGTCGTGGTGTAGTTGGTTATCACGTCTGTCTAACACACTGAAGGTCTCCAGTTCAAGTCTGGGCGACGCCATCTTTGCAATTTTTATTTTTATAATAATAATCTGGATTCATTTTGGACCTCTACGAGAAAGTTTAAGAGCTTTCGAGCTTGGTAAGCCCGAGAACCGTGCCCTCGAACACACATTGATTCATTTTAGACCTCTACGTGAAAGTTTAAGAGCCTTGGAGCTTATAGGCACGAGAACCGTGCCCTCGAACACACATTGAGCATGCAATTAATTGTTTGGACTTTTATTGAAGAAATACGTGTACGAATCAACAAGGACTAGGGTGGAATGATTGTGAGCACGTCATATGCTGGATTTAGTAAAGAAATTTATGAACTCAACTTAGTATCAGTGGTCTAGGTTGATTGGTCCAACAGACGGTTTTTGCTAGACGAAGAGCCATTGAGTCTTTCGTTACGTAATTTTCGAGGCTTCAAATCTCGAACCGTGACGAAAATACAACTAAAAGTAAAATTAAATTAAACATTTAGATAATGCAATTTAAAATCAAACAACACCTCGACTAGAACTAATTGAAAGGCAACACAAACAAGTGTTGTTAAAATTTGTTACAAACGGAGAAAGAGTTCGGGATACTGTTTCTAACGAAATACAAAAGACCCGAAGTACACAAACCGGGTCGACACTCATAAACGACCCTCAAGTGACAATGCAGCTCTCGAACGCTCCCCCACCTCGAGCGACAGTTAGCGAAGACCTGAAAAAGAAATCTAAAATGCGGTGAGTAAAAAAGTACTCGGTAAGCAGCCTACTTGTAGGCTGTCATCGCATCCAGTTCCTGGTAGGTTTCCACGGGCTTTTCTTTAGGCTCTAGGAAGTTTGGGCTTAACTCTATAGTTTGGCTGACCTTCTGGTGAGGCTTCCAACGGTGTCGTGGTGTAGTTGGTTATCACGTCAGTCTAACACACTGAAGGTCTCCAGTTCAAGTCTGGGCAACGCCATACTTGCAATATTTATTTTTATAATAATAATCTGGATTCATTTTGGACCTCTACGAGAAAGTTTAAGAGCCTTGGAGCTTATAGGCCCGAGAACCGTGCCCTCGAACACACATTGAGCATGTAATTAATTGTTATGACTTTTATTGAAGAAATACGTGTACGAATCAACAAGGACTAGGGTGGAATGATTTTGAGCACGTCATATGCTGGATTTAGCCAAGAGTCATTGAGTCTTTCGTTACATGATTTTCGAGGCTTCAAATCTCGAACCGTGACGAAAATAAAACTAAAAGTAAAATTAAATTAAACATTTAGATAATGCAATTTAAAATCAACACCTCGACTAGAACAAATTGAAAGGCAACACAAACAAGTGTTGTTAAAATTTATTACAAACGGAGAAAGAGTTCGGGATACTGTTTCTAACGAAATATAAAAGACCCGAAGTACACAAACCGGGTCGACACTCATAAACGACCCTCAAGTGACAATGCAGCTCTCGAACGCTCCCCCACCTCGAGCGACAGTTAGCGAAGACCTGAAAAAGAAATCTAAAATGCGGTGAGTAAAAAAGTACTCGGTAAGCAGCCTACTTGTAGGCTGTCATCGCATCCAGTAGTTCCTGGTAGGTTTCCACGGGCTTTTCTTTAGGCTCTAGGAAGTTTGGGCTTAACTCTATAGTTTGGGTGACCTTCTTGTGAGGCTTCCAATGGTGTCGTGGTGTAGTTGGTTATCACGTCAGTCTAACACACTGAAGGTCTCCAGTTCAAGTCTGGGCGACGCCATCTTTGCAATTTTTATTTTTATAATAATAATCTGGATTCATTTTGGACCTCTACGAGAAAGTTTAAGAGCCTTCGAGCTTGGTAAGCCCGGGAACCGTGCCCTCGAACACACATTGATTCATTTTAGACCTCTACATGAAAGTTTAAGAGCCTTGGAGCTTATAGGTCCGAGAATCGTGCCCTCGAACACACATTGAGCATGTAATTAATTGTTTGAACTTTTATTGAAGAAATACGTGTACGAATCAACAAGGACTAGGGTGGAATGATTGTGAGCACGTCATATGCTGGATTTAGCCAAGAAATTTATGAACTCAACTTAGTATCAGAGGTCTAGGTTGATTGGTCCAACAGACGGTTTTTGCTAGATGTAGAGTCATTGAGTCTTTCGTTACGTGATTTTCGAGACTTCAAATCTCGGACCGTGACGAAAATAAAACTAAAAGTAAAATTAAATTAAGCATGTAGAAAATGCAATTTAAAATATAGAAATATGTATGATACGTAAATTGAAAATGAGAATGACATGTAAGCATGGAACATGACAAGGGGGGTTATGTTCATTAATGTTAGATGTAGAAGTAATGGGGACCTCAGGCATTATGTGTGTTCATGCATATATGGGGATACCCCTATCCCATCACGAGGGTACGGACACGTACATCCAAGGGTAGGACAACGACCGTTATTCATTGCATAGCGCTGCCGCAACGGTTACTAGTTCTAACAGGTTCTAGCATAAGGAGCTCCCAAAGTATGCCCACCAGATAAGGAAAGTGGCCCAGCGGTGTGCGTACTAGCTGGTGAGCCCATACTCGCACGTACTGGCTGTGTGTAGAGTATATGGTACACGTACAAAGTTTACCCGTTAGGACAGCAATGTAGGGAAAACGAAATAAAAAGATAAGTTCCATCATATCATTGCATGTGTTTGTTGCATAACCCCGATAGGGGACCACTTACTGAGTATTCTATAAATACTCAAGCCTCATGCTACTTTACTTTTTTAGATAAGGGCAAGGCACCCATGTGACATCGATGGCGACATCGAACACACCGGGACCATAGCACATGCATAGGGTAGTTGTTTTTCCATTGTGTAGTCTAGGTTGCATTCAGTTTGCATCATTAGTATAGGTTAGCATAGGTTGAATTGTATTTGCATAATAAACCTTAGGGTAGGGTAAGACATTGATTTCAGTTTTGTTTCTTTTTCTTTATTTCAATATTGTTGTTTTTCCTTTATTTCTCTTGTATTCGTTTTCTCTTTCACGAGGTAATAAAAGGTGAGTGTAAGTCGCATTTATGATCAGGACCAATTTAATGCAAATTTCGCATTTAAGGTATAGTAATGACCTTAGATTAAATAGGAAAAATTTAGGGTCGTTACATTTATAATCAAGACAATGTGTAGGAGGAGGGATAAATTTATTCACTGGTTTGTGGCCTCAGAATGGAACAAACTTGGTAACTAACTGCTGGGGCACCTCCTTTGTCTATAAATAGATAAAACTACATTCATTTATTTTAGTTCAGTGTATTAGATGTGCAAATTATAATTAGTTCATTATGTTTGGATTATAATAGTTAAGGGGAAAAAATAATAATTTTCTTATTTCATGTTGTCTTTGTAGCTTGTACAAACAAGTGAACAAGTAGACCAATGAAGAGTGATGTTAATTCGAGAACTGAATATTGTTTCGACTACAAGCATTTCCATTTTTAGCAGGTCTGTTTAATGTTATTTTCATCTTCAAATTGTAGCTTGTTCAAGTGAAATACTTATATCAAAGATTTCACAATAAATAGAGGTGCATAGTAACGCCATAATTAAAAATAGCTCCCACACTAGTCTTCCCCTATGTCATTTTGCTTCCAATAGCTACATAACAGCTTTTTAACAACTTTTAGTTTGTCGAGCAGAGTGGCCTTATAATTTTTGTGCTTTACAATTAGGACAATGTGTAGGAGGAGGGATAAATTCCTTCACAATCCATGGCTTGTGGCCTCAGAAGGGAAGAAACTCGATAACTAACTGTCGGAGCACCTCCTTTGTTTATAAACAGGTAAAACTCAAACATTCATTTATTTTAGTTCAGTTTATTAGAGGTACAAATTATAATTAGTTCATTATGTTTGAATTATAATAGTTAAGGGTGAAAAAAATAATAATTTTTTTGTTTCATGTTGTCTTTAAATTGTAGCTTCTACAAGTTTACAAGTAGACAAAAGAAGGGGATGTTAATTCCATAACTGAATATTATTCAGACTGCAAGCATTTCCATCTTTAGCAGGTCTGTTTCATGTTAGTTTCATCTCCAAATTGTAGCTTGTATAAGTGAAACACTTATATCAAAGATTTCACAATAAATAGAGGTGCATAGTAACGCCATAATCAAAAACAGCTTCCACAACACTTTTCACCATATCAATCCCAAACACATGAGTCTTCCCCTGTGTCATTTTGCTTCCAATAGCTAAATCACAGCTTTTTGACCACTCTTAGTGTAACGACCCGAAATTTTCTACTGAATTTAAGGTCGCTAGTACGTATGTACCATAAACATTGAATGCGGAAGACTTCATTTCAATTCCTTAAAACATAACCTTTATCTTAAAACACAATCATGGACTTACGTGTTTCGAAAACATCTTTAAAACGACACAACAAACGACTAAATCAAATAAATAAGAGTTTAAGTTAAAAACATCTTATTCTAGCGTAAGTCTAAGAAAATAAATACCACTATCATATGCATGTGTCATGGTCTTGAGTTGCGATGTCGTCGTCAGCTGTACAGGAATGCCTTGCCTTAACCTTAAAAATGTAGTAGCACATGACATGAGTATTTAAAGAATACTCAGTAAGTGACCCCATTATTGGAGTTAAATGCAACAATCACATGCAAATGAGATGATGGGACCTATCTTTCAATCTGTCTTCCTACGGTGCTGTTCTAACGGGTAATTTGGACGTGTACCATCTACTCTACACACAGCTCATACATGCGAGTATGGGCTCACAAGTCAATTCGCACACCGCTGGGCCACTTTCCTTGTTCGGCGAGCATACTTTGGGAGCTCCTTAGGCTGGACACTCGTTAGAACTAGTCACCGTCATGACAGCGCTATGCAAACATAACGATCGTTGTCCTGCCATTGGATGTACGTGTCCATACCCTCGTGATGGAATATGGGTATCCCCCAAATGCATGAGAACACATAATGCATGGGGTCCCCAATATTTCTACTTTTATCATTAATGAATATAACCCCACTATCATCTTTCATGCTTAACATGTCATTTCTCATTTTCAGTCTACGTATCATACATAATCCTAACGGGGTTACATTTCATTTCATTTCATTTGTGGTGATATCATGTCATTCATAACATGCTGTATACATACAATTTAGAAAACATAACATAACACTCCATGCTTTTAACATGTCATTTCATAATGTGCAATTCATACAACAATTACCTCAATGGTCACACAAAACAATCTAAACATGACACATCACATCACAATATATCGTATCATAAACATTGAGTATCGTAAACACTTCGTGGTCATATCGTTCCCTAACTTATCATAGCCTTAACGTTCTTATACCTATCACAGTCATATCGTTACGTGAACGTACCTTAGTCATATCATCACAGGAACGTATCCTAACGCTATCGTTCTATCAATCTATCACAAACCTATCCCTTTCTACCCATATCCTAACCATATTCTTTCATCAATCTCTCCTATCCATGGCACTCCGGTATGTAACCTAACCTTAACGTTTCATGAACGTATCTTACTCCTATCGTTACATTTCGTTTTGTGCATCCTTCTCGTATCCTATCTCAAACATATCCTTGAACACATCGTACCACACTTATTATCATACAATTCACATATTATAACATAACACAAACATAATATAAGTCTACCGATTCACAGATAATTCACACATATCAGTATATATGACACGTGCAAAACCATAGGCACGTGTCAACATCAAATATAACCATTCCGATAGTAAGGCCACTTACCTGGTTACTTAAGTCGTTGTCACGAATATATCCTTAATGAAAGTTCGATTCCGTCCTTTGAAATCAAAGTCAACCTATGTGAGCCCATGACATCAGTTTCAAGTTGAAAGTCTATAAAATTATTTCTCTAATTTACATTCGCCATCCTAAAATTCTTATATTTACTGTTAGACAAAATTTGATGGAGTTCCATGCCCATATTTACTGTTTTATTTTTAAATTCTGTTCGGCAAATCTTTCCTCAATCTTCCCTCCTACGTCTTTGTAATTATTTTCATTCTGTAAATAGATTTTCAATTCGGTAAACCTTTTCAATTCTGGAAACAAGATATTACTCTAACCCTATATTTATTTTCATTATGTAAACCGATATTATTGGCCAATTTTAATCGATTGTTTGGCTACCATCTTATAGATTTATAAATCTGCCAACTAAAATTTTATTGATTCTAACATTATGTCCTATCACTCGAAATGCTAACAAAAAATCTAATTAATTGAATATGGGATACGATTATCTAGTAAAATATGAAAAAAGATTTGATCCTAAATTAATTTCTTTTAACCATAACTATATACAAAGGAAAAAAAAATGAGATAGGATTTTACCGTAATAACATACCAAAATCTCTCTAGGTAAATCTGCATCATATCTACTTTGGGTGAAACACATTTTACTTTTTCTTAAATATGACATTTTGTGATATTGTGGGGTCGAGGAAAGAGGATGTGGTTGGGATGAGAGGTTAGTGGAGAGAGGTTGGTAAATTTTATGTTTATTTTTATTTTTAAGTAATCATTTTTAGTTATTTATTTATGGGTTTGTGGGGAAGGGTGGGTAAATTTTATTTTTAATTTTATTTTTAAGTAATCATTTTTAGTTATTTATTTATGAATTATTATTATTATTATTATTTTGACATATATATATTTTTTTATATAATTTTTTTTATTTTTTTATTTTTTTATTTATTATTATTATTATTATTATTATTTGGCTATTATAACCGTGGCTTATAATTTTTGTGCTTTAGAATCAGGATAATGTGGAGGAAGAGAGATTTTCTCAAGGTTTTCATGCAAACTTTGCATGCAACTTATTACTCTATTTTGACACTCAAAATTCTACTCAAATTGGTGGGATTAAGTTAACCAAATTTTGACACTCAAAATTCTACTCAAATTGGTGGGATTAAGTTAACCAAATTTTGACACTCAAAATTTCATTCAAATTTGATGCATGTTTGGTTAAACCAAATTTGGACGCTCAATATTCCACTAACTCAAGCATGTACTTTTCATTAGGTAAAGTCAACCTTTTGACTTTCTTTATTTTAATTCAACAATTAATTTAAATAATTAATTTCAAATCAAAATAATATTAAATGATTAAATAAATAATTTAATTAATATTTTACATTAAATAAAATGTCAATCCCAATGAATTCGGCACATATTAATTATGAATCCCTATTCATAATTAAAATATTTAAATCTTATTTAAATATCTCCAATTCTCTCTTTTTGTTTAATTCATATTTAAAACAAAATGCGGTTAAATATATTGTATATATTTAGCTGTATACCCTAATTTGAATTCGAACACTTCAAACTCACTCGTCACACTGTTCTAAGGTTTAGTCCGATATGAGCTAGCAGGGGGACCTAATAGACCTATAGATCATGGGCTCCAACAATCCTAGATTAACCGGCTAAACTCATTAACCTTGTTAACCAACATTCGTTAACTACGAGGACACTCAACTATAGTCTAGTAGTTGCACTCCCCTCACTATAGATATATTTCTGTCATTTGTTATAACCATGATTAGTAAGTCGATCCTTCACAGGTTGTTTGTAACTAGAGCTAGGTTAATTTACCATTTTACCCCTAAAGTTACTTCTTGGTCCTTAAGTCCCACTGATCCTCTAATGAACAATTGGTTTGTGGTCCAATCACTAAACCGAATCCCTCTCGGGCCAGTGAGAGGGTGGGGTCCCTTATTCAAGACTTGGAGTTAGTACTTAAGGGAACAACCTCTCTACTATCCCTAAAAGCGGGTAGGAGTGAGTCCCCAACTATTCACCCAATCTTACCCCTGAAATGGGAGGCTTATTGAGTCGGCGAACTCGGGCCACTCTAACCCATGCAAATCTAAGGATAATTCCAAATAAACAGGAGTTCATAGTTAGCTCAGGATTAAGATTGAGTTACCTAGGTCATCAAATGAAAAAAATTAGTCTCAACAGTAAATGACATTATAAAGTGAGAGTGGTTTTCTTCATGGTCCGATCTTATGCAATACTCATTGCATAGGATGCCCCCACTCACATGTCTCCACATGTACAATTTAGTGATCACATTGTTTATTATATACAAAACTGGGCCGCATCCATAGTGTCCCCAGAATAAGGTACTCAGTCTTATCCCTGTACTGTAGATAATTTTGACTTTATACTTGAACTTGATCCGCTCTTATGTCTCTACATATATTTCAAGTAATCATACTATAGCCATAGTGTTCTTAGTTTATTGAATTTATATTAATGATTGTAACATTCACTTTATTCAATAACAATCTTTACTGAATAAACATCAATAATAATTTTATTGAAAATAGAATATGTATTTGTTTACAAACTAGGAGTTTTAGAACATAAAACCCAACAAACTCCCACTTGGACTAAAACTCTAGTGGGGTTTTATAATGTTGAGTAGACAGAAAGACATAAGTACAATGAACTAGGGCATCACATACCCATGCATTTTCTCCCACTTGCTCTAGATTACATAACTCATAGTCCTAGACTCACTAGGTGCCCTTCAAACACTTTAGCTGTGGGGGGCTTTGTAAATGGATCAACAATATTGTGCTCAGAAGCTATCTGTGTGACGATCACATTTCTCGTTGCACAATCTCCCTTGTGAGATGATATTTGCGCTCAATATGTTTTCCTCGCTTATGGCTTCTTGGTTCTTTAGAATTTGCAATTGCTCCACTATTATCACAATAAAGAGTTATAGGCAAATGCATATTTGGAACGACTTCCAAATCAGTTAAGAACTTCCTAAGCCATACTGATTCTTTCGCTGCTTCACAAGCAGCAACATACTCAGCTTCCATGGTGGAATCAGCAATGCAACCTTACTTTATGCTTCTCCATATTATTGCTCCTCTATTCATAGTGAAAATAGATCCCGATGTCGATTTGTCGAATCGATATCGGTCTGAAAATTTGAGTCAGTGTATCCTGTAAGGATCAGATTCTTAGCGCCGTACATTAGCATATAGTCCCTCGTTCTGCTGAGATACTTGAGGATATTTTTAACGACAGTCCAATGAACATGTTCCGGATTGGACTGATATCTGCTGACAATTCCCACAACATAGCATATGTCGGGTCAAGTACACAACATGGCATATCAGACTACCGACTGCTGATACATAGAGAATATGTCTCATATCCTCAATTTCTTGAGGTGTCTTAGTGTTGCTTCTTGGCCCTTAATCTCAAATTAATTAATTTTAATTAATTAATTAATGTTTTGATGATAACAAACCTACCTTCAATTATTAACCATTCTCAGTATTTTGTCCACAGTGTAAGGTTTGGAATAACGATTTCAACGTCTTTTTTGGTTCACTCAAATTAGAGATAAAACGAAGAAGTTTCAGTCAAAACAAGATACTCGACGTGATGATATGGCGGCAAAATTGACATCATGGACCAATCAAATTCAAAACAGGATACCTGATGTGATGATGTGGTGACAAAATTGATATTATGGACGAGCGGCAAAATTGACATCATAGACCAATCGAATTATGACATTTATAAATTTGGTAGAGTAACAAATGATGGAGTTTTCAATTACATTTATAAAAGTTTTCGATTACTTTTAAATGGAAAAAAATTATAATGATTTCATTTACATTTATGAAAACTAGTTGTTACTTTTAAATGAAAAAAAAATTATAATGATTTCATTTACATTTATAAAAACTAGTTATTACTTTTAAATGGAAAGAAATTATAATTATAATGATTTGATTTACTTTATGAAAAAAAAACTAATTTTGAGAAAGAAAATTATTTAAATTACAAAAAAATCATGTGAAATCTATGAAAACTAGTTTTGAGAAAGAAAATTATTTAAATTACAAAATGATTTCAATTACATTTATAATTGAATTTATAATACTTTTCAATTACCTACCTGATTTTCATTAACATTTTTTTATTATATTATTACATGGTATATATATATATATATATATATATATATATATATGAAACATGTGGTTTATAATTTTTTACGATAAATTTAAAAATAAATAAATATTATTTTTTGTGGTCCACGTTTGTTCATGTTTTAGTGGTCGGTATCAATTCCCTTCCTATTTTTCAGAACACAACCCACACAGAACATTTCACAATACACAAATTCGATCATTTCCTCTATCTAAACTTTTTTTTAAAAGCCTCTATGATTGCTCTCTCCAAGTTTTCAATTTTATTTCTGGTTTATCTTATTCGGAGAGAGATGTCTATTGTAGGGTGAGAAAATTGTAAATCTATAGTTTGTAGGGTGAGAAAATTGTAAATCTATAGTTTATCTTATTTTGAGACAGAGGTCTATTGTAGTGTGAGAAAATTGTAAATCTACTCTTTCAGAGTGGCCGGTAAATGAAATTGTTATTATTTTTTTTTTCATTTAAAAGTAACAACTAGTTTTCATAAATGTAAATGAAATCATTATAATTTCTTTCCATTTAAAAGTAACCGAAAACTTTTATAAATGTAATTGAAAACTCCACCATTTGTTACTCTACAAAATTTATAAATGTCATACTTCGATTGGTCTATGATGTCAATTTTGCCGTTGGTCCATGATATCAATTTTGTCACCACATTATCACGTCAGGTATCTTGTTTTGAATTTGATTGGTCCATAATGTCAATTTTGCCACCACATCATCACGTCGAGTATCTTGCTTTGATTGAAACTTGTTCGTTTTATCTCTAATTTGAGTGAACCAAAAAAGACGTTGAAATCGTTATTCCAAACCTTACCCTGTGGACAAAATACTGAGAATAGTTAATAATTAAAGGTAGGTTTGTTATCATCGAAACATTAATTAATTAATTAATTAAAATTAATTAATTTAAATTAATTAATTTGAGATTAAGGGCCAAAAAGCCAACCATCTCACACTTTTGATGATGACAAACTATTTCAAGAAAAATAGTATGAAATCTGTAAAACCATAAAACTTAAAAGATGCACATGTCCAAATAATAATATTCATCAATTATGATAGACATTCTAATATAATATCATAAATTTGAAATTCACTCAAATCCATATTCTCCGCCTATATTAGTGTGTCAATGAATTATGAAATAACACAATAACAAAGTGATTCATTAATTATAAAATAACAACGAAATGATTCATTAATTATAAAATAAGAAATTTAGAACATATTTTTCCTAATTTTCTCCCCTTTGTAATCATAAAAAAGAACAATAATACAATAATGAAAGAATGACATGCTCCCCTAAGAACATGCCTATAATTAAGATTATAAAATTCAAGATATATCACACGGATTAATACCAAACTCAAATTCAAGATATATCACACCGAATAATATCAAGCTCAAGCCTATTTTTGCAAAAAAATTCTTCATTTAACTACTTGGTAAAAATATCTGCTAATTGATTATCAGAGTTTACAAAATCAAGAATAATATGTCCATTTTGCACATGCTCTCTAATAAAATGATGTCTAATGTCAATATGTTTAGTTCTAGAATGATGAATAGGATTTTTGGTTAAATTAATAGCACTGTGTTATCACAAAAGATAGGCACGCTATCAAATTTTAATCCAAAATCACAAAGAGTTTGTTTCATCCAAAGAATTTGAGCACAACAACTAGCAACCGCAATATATTCCGCTTCCGTAAAGGCAACAGAATTTTGCTTTTTACTAAACCAAGAAACTAATGAACTACCAAGAAATTGACAAGTTCCGCTAGTACTTTTACGATCAAGTAAACTTCGTGCAAAATCCACATCAGAATATCCTACCAATTTAAACTCAACATTTCTAGGATACCACACTCCTAAATTAATAGTCCCAAGCAAATATTTAAATATTCTTTTAACGGCATGTAGATGAGATTCCTTAGGACAAGATTGAAACCTAGCACAAAAACATACACTAAACATAATATAAGGTTACTAGCAGTCAAGTAAAGTAAAGATCCAATCATACCTCGATAAGATTTTATATCTACACATTTACCTTTTTCATCCTTATCAAGCTTGGTAGATATGCTCATTGGAGTTTTTGCAATCTTACATTCATTGAACTTGAACCTTTTGAGTAAATCCTTGACGTACTTCTCTTGATTTAGGAAGATACCATCTTTCTGTTGTTTGATTTGACGTCCAAGAAAGAAACTGAGCTCTCCCATCATACTCATCTCAAACTCATTATGCATACATTTAGAAAAATCTTCCCAAAAAGAAGGATCAGTAGAAAAAAATATAATATCATCAACGTATATTTGCACTAATAGCATATCTTTTTCTTTAATTTTAATAAAGAGAGTAGTGTTGAGCTTACCCATTTTGAAATCATTCTCAATAATAAAATTACTAAGTCTATTGTACCAAGCTCTAAGAGCTTGTTTTAAGTCATAAAGAGCCGTTTTCAACTTATAGACATGATGTGGAAAATCAAAATTTTCAAATCGAGGAGGTTGTTTTACATAAACGTCTTCCATAATATAACCATTTAAGAATGCACTTTTCACATCCATTTGATATAATATAAAATTTTTGTGAGAAGCAAATGCAAGTAAGATTCTAATAGCTTCTAATCTAGCAACGAGTGCAAAAGTTTCTTCATAGTCTATACCTTCCTCTTGACAATAACCTTGAGCTACAAGTCTAGCTTTATTTCTAATGATACTCCAATTTTCATCAATTTTATTTCTAAAACCCCATTTGGTTCGAATAATGGAAATATTAGAGGGTATAGGGACTAATTTCCAAACTTTATTCCTTTCAAATTGATTCAGTTATGCTAAAATCCAAAACTCATCATTTTCGGTATCCTTAAGACTTTTTGGTTCAATTTGAGAAACAAAAGCAAGATTATTAAATAAATTAATAGAGAAACGAGTTTTCACACCTTGTTCGGGATCATCAATAATCAAGTCTTTGGGATGAGATGAGGCATACCTCCATACTTTTGGCACTGATGAAGAACTTTCTTCCTTCTTTTCATTTAAAGCTCACTTCTTCTTTACTTGAAAGAGTTTCCTTTCCTTTGTCACTTACAGGTAAATCTCCAAAATTTCTTTCTAAATCATCCCTTTCTTGTTGTCGCCAAAAGTTACTAAGCCGCCATCCTTTTTGGAAAGATTCACAAACTTGGATTGGTTTCCCGTCATGTGTCTTGAGAAACCACTCATTTTCTTCATCATCTTTGTCACTATGAGCCATGATGCAAAAATTTGCGACTTCTACGTCACTTGCACTTTCATCACTAACATCCCAAGTAGCCTTCATTGCTTTCTTCCTGGATTTCTTAGATAATTTGAGGAGAATCCGATCTTATATGACCCGACTTTTTACATTCATAACATATTATCTCATCATGTTTGCTCTTCTCACCTTTTTGGTTGGTGAAATATTTTCTAAATTGTTTCTTTCTTTTGATGAAATTTTTACACTTACGTGTGAAGTAGGCAACATCATCTTCATCAAGGGCTTCATCATCGTCGGAGTCAACTTCTGATGTGATGGACTTTAGGGCTATAGTTTTCTTCTTTTTGGATTCCTCTTCTATGCGCTCCTCCTCTTCCATGCGCTCCTTCATGGTAATCTCATGCGTCATGAGAGAACCAACAAGTTCATCCAAAGGAAGCTTTGTGAGATCCTTTGCTTCTTGAATTGCCGTCACTTTTGCTTCCCAACTTTTAGGTAAAGACCCAAGAATTTTCATGACATTTTCGGAAGTAGAATATACTTTTCCAAGATTTTTCAAACATTTAGAATATTCGTAAATCTAGTGAACATATCACTTATAGATTCATTTGCATCCATTTTAAATAGTTCATAATTATGAACTAACATGCTGATCTTTGTTTAACTTGATTTGTTCCCTCATGAGTTACTTCAAAAGTTTTCAAATTTTCATAGGCTGAAGAATCACATAGATATTCTATTAAATTCATCATTACTTAGGACACAATAGAGACAGTTTATAGCACTAGCATTAAAAGAACATTTTTTCATATCATGCTCATCAAATTCATCTTCCATTTTAAGCTACTCAATATTATTAACAATTTTTTTATGGGAATACAAGGGTCTTTACTAACATTTAACCATAATTGATAATCCTCCATTTTAAGCTACTCAATATTATTAACAATTTTTTTTATGGGAATATAAGGATCTTTACTAACATTTAACCATAATTGATAATTATTGCAAATAAATTTTCATTCTAGCTTTCCAATATGTATAATTAGATCCATCAAAATAAGGAGGTCCAGAAGTTGATTGTCTTTCACAAAAATCGTTTTTAACACGTAGATTCGCCATAATCTCTAAAAATAAAGTTTAGAAAAACACGCAGGGCATAACGATCGTTGTCCTGCCATTTGGATGTACGCATCCGTACCCTCGTGATGGGATAGGGGTATCCCCCCAAATGCATGATCACACAATATGCATGAGGTCCCACTAGTCCTACCGTCATCATTTAATGAACATAACCCCGTGTCACGTTTTCATGCTTACATGTCATTCTCATTCTCATTTCGTTACATATCATACATATTCCTAGCGGGGTTATGTATCATGCAATTTACCGTATTTCATGTCATACAATTCATTCAGTTACATTCAGATACTCATACAACAAGCCATAATCGTTCAAGGACCACACATCGTTACATGCATTACACATCACATCAGACTAAAATCATACATTCACGTTCACATAACTACGTACTTAAGCACAATAAGCTAGCATACAATGCATCATTTCATAAACAAGTCATAACGTAAACACTTCATAGTCATATCGTTCTCTAACTTACCATAGCCTTAACGTTCTTATACCTATCACGGACATATCATTACGTAACGTACCTTAGTCATATCATCACCAGAATGTATCCTAACGCCATCGTTCTATCAATGTATCACAAACCTATCCCTTTCTACCCATAACCTAACCGTATTCTTTCATCAATCTGTCCTATCCATAGCACTCCAGTGTGTAACCTAACCTTAACGTTTCATGAACGTATCTTACTCCTATCGTTACATTTCGTTTTGTGCATCCTTCTCGTATCCTATCTCAAACATCTCCTAGAGCACATCGTACCATAATTATTATCATACAATCCACATATTATAACATAACATAACATATAGAAAGCATATCAATCCACAAACAATTCACACATATCAATATATATGACACGTGCAGAACCACAGGGCACGTGTCAACATCAAATATAACCATGCCGATAGTAAGGTCACTTACCTGGCTCGCTTAAGTCATTGTCACAAATATATCTTTAATGAAAGTTTGATTCCGCCCTTTGAAATCCGAGTCAACCTATATGAACTCATGACATTAGTTTCAAGTTTGAACTCTATAAAATTATTTCCCTAATTTACATTGGCCATCTTAAAATTATGATTTTTTCTGTTAGAAAAAATTTAAAATTATGATTTTTTCTGTTAGAAAAAATTTAAAGAAGCTCACTCCCCTCTTATAGAAATTTTGTTCTTTCTGTTAGACAAAATTTAAAGGAGCTAAAGGAGCTCACTGCCCTCTGATATTTCCTTTTATTGTTAAATACTGTTTAACAGATCTTTCCTCAATCTCCCTCTCTCCCTCATTTTTTTTCATTTTGTAAATAGGTTTTTCAATTGTGTAAACAAATATTACTCGCGAATTTTAAGTACAGGCTTAAGATATTTTAGTTTATAGATCTGCCACCTAAAATTTTATTGAATCTAACAAATTTTATTGAATCTAACCTTATAACCTTATTTGGTATAACTAAAATGCTAGAAAAAATCTAATAATTCTATATGGGATCTAATTATTACAGACGGTAACATAGGAAGAAGATTTGATCCTAAATTAATTTCTTATAACCATAACTAAATTAATTTCTTATAACCATAACCGTAATGGAAAAGGAAATCTGAGATAGGATTTTACCGTAATAATTGACAAACTCTAAATCTCCAATCCATTGAAAGCCATTTAACTTCTCAAAACTATCCATGCTTGTTTTTCTGTTTCTTTCTTTTTTTTATAGTTGGGGTAAGATGGGTCGATGAGAGATAATTGTGAGAAGTGATGAGAGGTTAGTGGAGAGAGGTGGGGAAAGATTTTTTTTTTTAAATTTTAATTAATTAATTAATTAATTTATTATTATTATTATTATTTTAACTATTTTTTTTATTTGTTTATTTCTTTATTTATTTTTGGGCTATTACATTATATCCCTCTAAAACCTCTAAAAGAAACTTTGGTCCCCAAAGTGCTTTAATCTTGGAATAACTCGAGTCCCTATTCTAAGAGTTCTTTGTCAAGTCTTCAAGTACCACTAAGTAAAAATTCTTAACAAGTATACCCTAATCCGTATGAGTCATAAACATTTATTTGCATGCATAAAACTTTCATAAGCCTATCACTTTGTATTCATAAAATCTTTGATTCCTTGTAAAGTTTTTGTCACATAGTTAGGTATTTTAAATCTTAATTCATACTCCAAAAGGGTCTTTTGGTCATTTACCCCCAAATCTTGGTTTAATTCTTCAACATATTCCAATGGCCTTGTAACTTTGTGTAATCCCTTTACACCATGTCATAAGGCTCCTCATCAAATTTCATGTCATTTAGAGGTCACTTTGGTCGTAAACTAGTGGTACATAATTATAGGGTATTTTAGTCATTTTACACCTACAGTTGGTTTAGCCCATTATCATAACCTAATGGTTACCAAATTTCGTACATAACTTTATCATGCCATATTGAGTCTTATTCTAAAATTTCATGGACAACATAATTCATCTAAGGTTTGTGGCTCAGACACTTCATTGAAATAAATGTTCGCGTATACAATAAGGTTGGCAAACTTACTCAATCTGAATAGTTTCTCACTTTTTTTTTTCAATCTAATAGTTTTACTAGTTTTAGTTTCTGCTTTACATTGTTCTCCAAATCAAATTCTCTAAACCTAGCTAAAGGTTCACTCATTGACCTTTCTGTCCATACATTCTCAAAACCTCATTTTTAAATATCCAAAATGGCATTTTCTTTTGAACCAAGTTTTTTTTTCTCTCTCTCCCTATCATTAAAGAAATACAAAGAAAAATTTCGGGTTAGAAACATTCTCCAGAATTTCTCTTGAGATTTGAACCCATAGCTGATGGTAGAACTAGGATAGATATTTTCTGTTTCCTACTCACACGCGCTCATATCTTTGCTTCTCGATCCATCTCTAATTTTAATCTTCCTCCCCAATAAGATATTACGGTGCTGATGTAGACCAAAATTTCGTTACAGTCCAATTCTGATCGGTAATAGATACCGGGGCTTTGCAATATTTGATTGATCATAATTCTGTATAGTCCATCTACTATAGGAGTTCCTCGGGAATTCATTAGAGGAATGTTTTCAATTAAAATTGTTCGTTCTCTATATTTTTAATAATTAAAAAGAAAGAAAGAATTGTTTTCCTTTCCTCATTATTGTTTGTGTCCACTTGATTTGGTTCATCATTAATGTCTATCTTTGTAGATGAATTCCATATACAAATTTGTCTATTTTCCCATACAAAATCAAGAAATTTGTAATACTTCTTCTCTTTTGGCTACCTACCCCAATTCTAGTAAATTTTTGGAGTCAAAATCATGACATGAAACTGGTTAAGACTCCACCCTATCCCAATGCAACTAGAATGCACTAGTAAATCACATGGATCTAGGAACGACTCCTGTATTTGATTTGTGGTCAAGCTAGAGTTTGAGGATTTGGTAACTTTCATAGGAAACATCGTCAAATAGGCTGTTCTCTTGGTATACCTTATCTAGTACAGCCCAAAACTAATGCTCCTATAACCATAATGGAAAAACAATACAACGCTTTCAAAGCCGGTGTAATATCAAGAATGGACTTAACAAAATTCTCTTATAAAAATTGGTATTGTATAAGCATGGTGGATATCCTCAGATGCCAGAAAACTTGGGATACTTGAAAATCAAACTTAAAATGATAGTCTTGAAACTTTAGCTATGGTAATACCTTTTAACCAGGTTGGAAAAATTGTTCGGTAATTTTCTACAACAATTTGTTTATGTTGAGCTTCCTTAGTGCATTCGTGTACCCTAAGAAGGATTACAACAAAACTTCTAGTTGATTTAGAGACAATGTCCCACTCTAATCCTAGTGTATCCCCCACCCAAGTTCATTTTAAATCATGGTTTCTTAAATTTAAGGTACCTTTGACAATCTCATACCGTAGTCCCTCTCCATACACCTCTAAAATTTTGACCATGATCGTGATGCCTCGTCCAAACTGTGGCTCGATACTTTTAAATCACCTCACAACTTCTCTAATTGGTTGTATTATTAAGGCAGGAAAGTTTTCTATATGTCAGTACTTCCAAAGCTCTGCTCCCATTAAAGGCACTTATGTCATTCACCAATCAATTTAAGTATACATGTTTTAAATTTTTATGGTCTTAACTCAAATTTTTTTTTACTGATACTTTTAATTTCATCTTTACATACTTCAAAGTTATAAAATTTTCTTACAAACACTACCACTTTTAGTATCTATAGTGTACTATAAGATATTGACATCTATCAAGCTTCTTAGGTCATTTTATTTCATCTAAAACTACTTACTTTTCCGTATACATTGGTATAGTCCTCCCCATCTCTATGGTCATAAGACTATGTAGTTTATCTATGTTCAAGACGTCTAACTAAAACATATGATCTTGCTTAGCAAAATCATTTTCACGCATGCACAAACATTTAGTAGCTTACTAAAATTAAAGCTAGCAACAATCTTAGTAAATCTAAACATCATCAATACAACAATTTACCTTCACATTCCATGCAAGGTAAAACATAACGTATTCTAAATTGAAATAAATATAAAATTAAGCTAACATGAATGCGGTAAATTATAATACAATCAATAAAGTAAAAGTCCAATTATGAGTTATATTTTATAATGACCAAGCAATAACAACATACACAATCAACGACATTTCATTTTCTTATCTTACGCAAGACATACCTGACAGAGACGGGGCACCGACGGTGGGACCATGGAACATGCCAAGCCTACATCGTAAAATATAAGGTCGCTACTGTATACATACCATAAACATTGAATGCGGAAGACTTCATTTAAACTCCATAAAACATAACCTTTAACTTAAAACACAGCCATGGACTTACGTGATTCGAAACATCTTTAAAACGACACAACAAAAGACTCGAAATAGAATAAATAAGCGTTTAAGTTTAAAACATCATATTCTATCATAAGTCTAAGAAAATAAATGCCACTATCCTATGCATGTGCCATGATCTTGAGTTGCGATGCCGTCGTCAGCCGTACAGGAATGCCTTGCCTTAACCTGAAAAATGTAGTAGCACATGGCTTGAGTATTTAAAGAAATACTCAGTAAGTGACCCCACTATTGGGGTTAAATGCAACAATCACATGCAATGCAATGATGGAACCTATCTTTCATTTCGTTTCGTTTCGTTTCATTTCATTTCGTTTCGTTTCGTTTCATTTCATTTCGTTTCGTTTCGTTTCGTTTCGTTTCGTTTTCCCTACGGTGTAATCCTAACAGGTAATCGTGGACGTGTACCATATACTCTACACGCAGCCCATACGTGCGAGTATGGGCTCACCAGCTAGTTCGCACACCGCTGGGCCACTGTCCCTAGCCGGTGGGCATGCTCTGGGGGCCTACCGGGACCCGTTAAAACTAAAATCGTCACGACAGCGCTATGCAGGGCATAACGATCGTTGTCCTGCCATTTGGATGTACACGTCCGTACCCTCGTGATGGGATAGGGGTATCCCCCAAAATGCATGATCACACAATATGCATGAGGTCCCACTAGTTCTACAGTCATCATTTAATGAACATAACCCCGTGTCACGTTTTCATGCTTACATGTCATTCTCATTCTCATTTCGTTACATATCATACATATTCCTAGCGGGGTTATGTATCATGCAATTTACCGTATTTCATGTCATACAATTCATTCAGTTACATTCCAATACTCATACAACAAGCCATAATCGTTCAAGGACCACACATCGTTACATGCATTACACATCACATCAGACTAAAATCATACATTCACGTTCACATAACTACGTACTTAAGCACAATAAGCTAGCATACAATGCATCATATCATAAACAAGTCATAACGTAAACACTTCATAGTCATATCGTTCTCTAACTTACCATAGCCTTAACGTTCTTATACCTATCACAGACATATCACTACGTAACGTACCTTAGTCATATCATCACCAGAACGTATCCCAACGCCATCGTTCTATCAATCTATCGCAAACCTTTCTCTTTCTACCCATAACCTAACCGTATTCTTTCATCAATCTCTCCTATCCATAGCACTCCGGTGTGTAACCTAACCTTAACGTTTCATGAACGTATCTTACTCCTATCGTTACATTTCGTTTTGTGCATCCTTCTCGTATCCTATCTCAAACATCTCCTAGAGCACATCGTACCATAATTATTATCATACAATCCACATATTATAACATAACATAACATATAAGAAGCATATCGATCCACAGACAATAATTATGTCACAAATATATCTTTAATGAAAGTTCGATTCCATCCTTTGAAATCCGAGTCAATCTATATGAGCTCATGACATCAGTTTCAAGTTTGAACTCTAAAATTATTTCTCTAATTTAGATTGGCCATCTTAAAATTCTGACCTTTCCCGTTAGACAAAATTGAAAGAAGCTCACTGCCCTCTCATAAAAGGATAAAAATTCTGATCTTTTCTGTTAGACAAAATTGAAAGGAAATTGTGATGGTTTCTGTGAGACAAAATTGAAAGGAGCTAAAGAGGTGAAAGGAAATTCTGATGGTTTCTGTTAGACAAAATTGAAAGGAGCTAAAGAGCTCACTGCCCTCTGATATGGTTAAATACTGCTTAACAAATCTTTCCTCAATCTCTCTCTCTATCTCTCATTTTTTTTATTTTGTAAATAGGTTTTTCAAGTGTGTAAACAAATATTACTGGCCAATTTTAAGTACGGGCTACGATCTTTTAGTTTATAGATCTGCCACCTAAAATTTTATTAAATCTAACCTTATAACCTTATTTCTTATAACTAAAATGCTAACAAAAATCTAATAATTCTATATGGGATCTAATTATTACAGACGGTAAGAAAGGAAATAAGATTTGATCCTAAATTAATTTCTTATAACCATAACTCAATTAATTTCTTATAATCATACCTGTAAAGGAAGAGGAAATCTATTTTACCATAATAACTGACAAACTCTAAATCTGCAATCTGTTGAAAGCCATTTTACTTCTCAAATCTGCCCATAGTTGTTTTGCTGTTTCTTTCTTTTTTTGCAGTTGGCATAAGATGGTGAGAGATAATTGTGGGAATGGATGAGAGGTTAGTGGAGAGAGGTGGGGAAAGATTTTTTTTTTTTAATTAATTAATTAATTTATTATTATTATTATTATTATTATTTTAACTATTTTTTTTTATTTGTTTATTTCTTTATTTATTTTTGGGCTATTAGAGAAAGACAATCAACTTCTAGACCTCCTTATTTTGATGGAACAAATTATTCTTATTGGAAAGTTAGAATGAAAATTTATTTGCAATCGATTGATTATGAATTATGGTTGAATGTTAGTAAAGGTCCTTTCATTCCAATAAAAATTGTTAATAACATTGAGGAGCTTAAATTAGAGAATGAATTTGATGAACATGATATAAAAAAAATGTTCTTTTAATGCTAGTGCTATAAATTATCTTTATTGTGCCCCAAGTAATGATGAATTTAATAGAGTATCCATGTGTTGTTGAGCATATGAAATTTGGAAAACTCTTGAAGTAACTCACGAGGGAACAAATCAAGTTAAAGAAACAAAAATTAGCATGTTGGCTCATAACAAAATGTATGCAAATGAATCTCTAAGTGATGAAAAAGTAGCAAATTTTTACTTCATGGCTCATGGTGACAAAGAGGATGAAGTCATGGCTCCGGGTAACAAAGAGGATGAAGAAGACAAGGTAATTCTTGAATCTCCTTCTTATGATGAATTATTTAAAGTTTTTGAGGAGATGCAACTTGATTTAGAAAAACTTGGTTCAAAGTATGTTATGCTTCAAAAGAAATATAAGGCTTCAATTATTAAAGATGAGTCTTTATTAAAGGAAATTTCTTGCTTGAAAGAGAATAATCATAATGTTGTAAAATTTGATATACCCTGTGAAAAGCATGTAAATGATTGTGATGAGAAAACTGCATTACTTGATAAAATTAAATTTCTTGAGCATGATTGTTGTGAAAAAGATAAGTTAATTAAATTACTCAAAGAAAAGGAATCAAATATTGTGCAAGAACTTGGTAAGGCTAAAGAGTCTATTCAAAAATTAACTATAGGTGCTCAAAAATTAGATAAAATAATTGGAGCAGGTAAGCCTTATGGCAATAAAAGAGGATTAGGCTATGTTGATGAATGTTCTACTCCTTCAAGTTCTGAAACAATATTTGTTAAACCATCCCCCATTATGCTCAAGCCTAACACATGCAAATTTGTATCTCATGATAAATCTAGATTTGTGCCTATATTTCATTATTGTGGTGTTGAAGGTCATACTAGATCCAATTGCTTTAAATTGAAAAATTCTCAAAACATTCATTCGAGAAGAAAATTTTCTCAAAATGTAAAATTTAGCAATGTTTTAAGAAATAATTTTTCAATTGAAAATAGAATACATAAACTTAGTCCAAGAAATAAATTCATGCATGATGCTGTTTGTTTTTCGTGTGGTAAGTTTTTTAATATGAATGCAAGCATGATTCCTAAATTTATGAACTAATTTGTTAGGATCCAAACAAGTATGGGTAACAAAAGGTCAATTTTGAATATCCTTGTTTATAGGTTTATTTGAAAGCATCCAAGAAAAATAAGTGGTATTTGGAAAGTGGTTGCTCAAGACACATGACCCGAAACGAATCCAAGTTTGTGAGTCTTTCCAATAAGGATGGTGGCTTAGTAACGGTTGGCGACAACAAGAAGGTAAAATAATTGGTAAGGGTATCATAGGTAATGACTCTGGTACTCTCTCTCAAAATTTACTTTTCGCGGATGATTGTACTTTACAAGAATTTGCTAGATCAATGTTAAATGAATATGATTTACCTAAATATTTTTTGGCGGAAGCTGTTAATATCGCCGGTTATGTTTCAAATAGAGTTTTAATTAGACCCTGTTTAGATAAAACTATTTATGAACTTTGGCATAATAAAATTCCAAATAGTGGGTATTTCAAAGTTTTTAGTTGCAAATGTTTTATTTTGAACACCAAGGAAAAGTTGGAAAATTTTGATTCTAAAACGGATATTGGTATTTTTCTTGGTTATTCATCTAGTAGTATAGCTTATAGAGTTTTCAATAAGAGAACTTTAGAAGAATCTATAAATGAGGTATTTGATGAATCTTATAATAATATTTCTAATGAGTTTATTTGTAGTTCCATTATTCGAACCAAATGGGTTTTTAGAAATAAAATGGATGAAAATGGGAATATCATTAGAAATAAAGCTAGACTTGAGTTTTTAGAAATAAAATTGATGAAAATGGAAATATCATTAGAAATAAAGCTAGACTTGTAGCTCAAGGTTATTGTCAGGAGGAAGGTATGAAGAAACTTTTGCACCCGTTACTAGATTAGAAGCGATTAGAATGTTACTTGCATTTGCTTCTTACAAAAATTTTATATTATATCAAATGAATGTGAAAAGTGCATTCTTAAATGGTTATACTATGGAGGAAGTTTATGTAAAACAACCTCTTGGATTCGAAAATTTTGATTTTCCAGTCATGTCTATAAGTTGAAAAAGGCTTTTTATGACTTAAAACAAGCTCCAAGAGCTTGGTATGATAGACTTAGTAATTTTCTGATTGAGCATGATTTCAAAATAGGTAAGCTCGACACTACTCTCTTTATTAAAATTAAAGAAAAAGATATGCTATTAATGCAAATATATGTTGATGATATTATATTTGGTTCTACTAATCCTTATTTATGGGAAGAATTAATGTATGATGAGTATGATGAGTATGATGGGAGAGCTCAGTTTCTTTCTTAGACTTCAAATCAAACCACTGAAAGATGGTATCTTCCTAAATCAAAAGAAGTACATCAAGGATTTACTCAAAAGGTATACTTCGATTGCTCTCATATGTTACCCTACCAAATTTATAAATGGCATACTTCGATTGCTCTCTGATGTCAATTTTGCCGCTGGTCCATGATGTCAATTTTGTCACCACATCATCACGTAAGGTATCTTGAATTTGATTGGAAAATGATGTCAATTTTGCCGCCACATCATCACGTCGGGTATCTTGTTTTGACTAAAACTTCTTCGTTTTATCTCTAATTTGAGTGAACTAAAAAAGACGTTGAAATCGTTATTCCCAACCTTACACTGTGGACAAAATACTGAGAATGGTTAATAATTGAAGGTAGGTTTGTTATCATCAAAACATCAATTAATTCATTAATTAATTAAAATGAATTAATTTGAGATTAAGGGCCAAAAAGCCAACAATATACCCATTGTACCATCGATATGACAACCCTAGATACGGGTGAATAGAGTTTCAACAATGTAATTATTAATTTTTTTTAATAACAATAAAACTTATAACATGCAATAAAACTTAAAAATAATTTAGAATTTAAATAGGAAAAGAAATATAACACGGTAGTTTTATAGTGGTTAGGTCAAACTCGACCTACTTCACTCCCCAAGCGCCTCTTGAGAATTTGAATAAAACTTTCTGACTCTTTCCTCGGACCAGAGCCCAACCGCTACACCGCTCAGAGCAAACTCAATCCTTTCCACGGCTCAGGATCAAACCGGTACAATTGTCTGAAATCTTATAGAAACACACAACACTTGAAGTAATAGACATCTCTCTCAGGAATAAAATAAAATAAAAACGAAATAGAATTGGAAGCTTTGGAGAGAGCAACCATGGAAGCTTTTAAAAAAAATTTAGATTGAGGAAACAAATGTTCTCGGTTTTTTGTTCTGAAAAAGAGGTAATGAGTTTAAATAGCGATCAAGTTGTAAAATTAGGAATTGATACGGACCACTAAAACGTGAATCGAAACGTGGACTACAAAACATAATATTATTTATTTTTAAATTTATCGTAAAAAATTATAAACCACATGTTTCATTTAAATTTATATATATATATATATATATATATATATATATATATATATATATTATTTTAAATAAATATTATAAACATTTTAAATTCATTTATTTATTTATATATATATCACATATTGAAATATAATAATATAATAAAAAAATGTTAATGAAAACCACGTGGGTAATTGAAAAGTTTTATAAATCTAATTGAAACCATTATAAATGTAATTGAAATGATTTTGTAGTTAAAACCATTATAAATTATAAACATAATTGAAATGATTTTATAATTTTAATAATTTTCTTTTTCAAAACTAATTTTAATTTCTTTCTATTTAAAAGTAACAATTTTATAAATGTAAATGAATTCATTATAATTTCTTTCCATTTAAAAGTAATCGAAAACTTTTATAAATGTAATTGAAAATTCCACCATTTGTTACTCTACCAAATTTATAAATGTCATACTGCGATTGGTCTAACTTATATTTTCTAAGGATTGAAAATTCCACTATAAAACTACGATTTTATATTTTCTAACCCTTTTCCTATTTAAATTCTAAATTATTGTGCGTTGTTGTGCGATCCTAACAACTGGTATCAGAGCTAGGAAAAATTCACCACGATTTGTGAAGATGGAAAGTTCAAAGATTGAAATTGAGAAGTTCGATGGATCCGATCTCGATTTCTGGAAGATGCAGATTAAAGATTATCTGTACCAGAAAGATCTTCACGAACCTCTGTTGGGGGTGAAGTCGGATACCATGACCACAGAACAGTGGAAACTCAAGGATCGACAAGCCTTGGGGCTAATCCGGTTGACGCTATCCAGAAACGTGGCGTTCAACATTATCAAGGAGAAGACAACGTCAGATCTATTGAAGGCGCTGTCAAATATGTATGAAAAACCATCGGCTATGAACAAGGTGTATTTGATGGGGAGATTGTTCAATCTATAGATGTCTGAAGGTGGACCTGTTGCTGATCATATAAATGAATTCAATATGATCATAAGTCAACTGAGTTCGGTGGAATTTAATTTCGAAGATGAAATTAAAGCGTTGATTTTGATGTCATCCTTACCCGAGTCATGAGATACTGTTGTTGCTGCAATCCGCAGTTCTCGAGGGTCTGATAAACTGAAGTTTGGTGAAATTCGAGATGTAGTTCTCAGCGAAAGTATTCGCAAACGGGAAACTGAAGATTCATCAGGCAATGCTCTCAGTGTTGATCGAAAGGGAAGAAGTAAATCAAAGAGCTCAAACAAACATGGGCGATCAAAATCAAAGACCTAGAGAAAAATCTCCAAATAGACCAAATGTAACGTGTTGAAATTGTGGAGAAAAAGGTCACTTTCAGACAGATTGTACAAGACTAAAGAGGAAGCAGAATCACAAATCTAGAGATGATGATGATTCTATAAATTCAGGAGAAGACATTGAGGATGCTCTAATCCTCAGCGTGGACAGTTCGATTGAATCCTGAATTTTGGATTCAGGTGCATCTTTTCATTTGTCTCCAAATAAAGAGTTGTTTCGGAATTTCAAGTCTGGAAATTTCGAGAAGGTGTATCTTGCCGACAACAAAGATTTGGAGATTAAAGGAAAAGAAGATGTCTGCATAAAAACTTCGGCAGGAAATCAGTGGACATTAAAGGATGTCAGAAGATTTGGAGATTAAAGGAAAGGAAGATGTCTGCATAAAAACTTCGGCAGGAAATCAGTGGACATTAAAGGATGTTAGATATATTCCTGGTCTAAAAAAGAACCTGATCTCTATTGGTCAGTTGGACAGCACAGGTTATGCAACAAAGTTAGGGAAGAGTTCGTGGAAGATTATGAAGGGTGCCATGGTGGTAGCACGTGGCTCAAAATCTGGAACCTTATACACCACTGCAGGGTGTATGAACATAGCTGCTGTTGCTGAGAGTGCTTCAAATTCAAGTCTACGGTACAATAGACTTGAACATATGAGCGCAAAAGGAATGAAGAGGCTGGCTCCGAAAGGAGTTTTAGAAGGTTTGAAATTTGTTGATGTGGGTCGTTGTGAGAACTACGTTATGAGCAAGCAGAAACGAGTTAGCTTCACAAGAACCACCAAAGAATTGAAGAAAGTGCGGTTGGAAATGGAACTATATGTGGAGCAAGGTTCGACGAAGCAAGTGGGAGCTGAGCTTGAGTTGCAGGAAAACTCACTTAGTGATGTGGTAGCAGACACTCATGAAACTCGAACCTCGTTACGTGATTTTCGAGGCTTCAAATCTCGAACCGTGGCGAAAATAAAACTAAAAGTAGAATTAAATTAAACATTCAGATAATGCAATTTAAAACCAAACAATATCTCGACTAGAACAAATTGAAAGGCAATGCAAACATGTGTTGTTAAAGGTTTGTTACAAACGGAGAAAGGGTTCGGGGTACTGTTTCGAACGAAATATAAACGATCCAAAGTACATCGACTGGGTCGACACTCATAAACGACCCTCAAGTGACAATGCAGCTCTCAAACGCTCCCCCACCTCGAGCGACAGTTAGCAAAGACATGAAAAAGAAATCTAAAATGCAATGAGTAAAAAAGTACTCGGTAAGTAGCCTACTTGTAGGCTCTCATCGCATCCAGTTCCTGGTAGGTTTCCACGGGCTTTTCTCTAGGCTCTAGGAAGTTTGGGCTTAACTCTATAGTTTGGCTGACCTTCTGAGGAGGCTTTCAATGGTGTCGTGGTGTAGTTGGTTATCACGTCAGTCTAACACAAAGTTTAAGAGCCTTAGAGCTTGATAAGCCCAAGAACGGTGCCCTCGAACACACATTGAGCATGTAATTAATTGTTTGGACTTTTATTGAAGAAATATGTGTACGAATCAACAAGGACTAGGGTGGAATGATTGTGAGCACGTCATATGCTTGATTTAGCCAAGAAATTTATGAACTCAACTTAGTACCAGAGGTCTAGGTTGTGGAACAACAGACGGTTTTCGCTAGACGAAGAGTCATTGAGTGTTACGTTACGTGATTTTCGAGGCTTCAAATCTCGAACCGTGAGGAAAATAAAACTAAAAGTAAAAATAATTAAACATTCAGATAATGCAATTTAGAATCAAACAACACCTCAACTAGAACAAATTGAAAGGCAATGAAAACATGTGTTATTAAAGGTTTGTTACAAACGGAGAAAGGGTTCGGGGTACTGTTTCGAACGAAATATCATATGAAATCCTTCTCTCGGCCGGTAACCAAGAGGATCATTTCTATCCTGGGAATACTGATGATATTGGCTATATATCTCTACAATGCCAGAAACACTACTGCATTGAGATGTTTTTCCGTTGGATGCTGACTGGTACAAGGATTGGCTAAATTTCAAGCAAGAAGAAAATGCATATAAATGCACCTATAATGGTGTTCGTTCAATTATCAAAAAGAGAATTTCCCCAAAACATCTTTCTTTCATTTTCAATTCCTTTACAGTTAAAGAATAACGAACTCGAACGGAACAAGGAGTTAAGTCGAATGAATCTTGTCTTGCTTGAGTCTTGACTGACTGTGAAGGAGTGATGGATCATTCTTCCAAAGTACATAGACTGGGTCGACACTCTTAAACGACCCTCAAGTGACAATGCAGCTCTCAAACGCTCTCCCACCTTGAGCGACATTTAACGAAGACATGAAAAAGAAATCTAAAATGCAATGAGTAAAAAAGTACTCGGTAAGCAGCCTACTTGTAGGCTCACATCGCATCCAGTTCCTGGTAGGTTTCCACGGGCTTTATTCTAGGCTCTAGGAAGTTTGGGCATCACTCTATAGTTTGGCTAACCTTCTGAGAAGGCTTTCAACGGTGTCGTGGTGTAGTTGGTTATCACGTCAGTCTAACAGATTAAAGGTCTCAAGTTCAAATATGGGCGACGCCATCTTTGTAATTTTTATTTTCCTCGAACACACATTGAGCATGTAATTAATTGTTTGGACTTTTATTGAAGAAATACGTGTACGAATCAACAAGGACTAGAGTGGAATGATTGTGAGCACGTCATATGCTTGACTTAGCCAAGAAATTTATGAACTCAACTTAGTACCAGAGGTCTAGGTTGTGGTCCAATACACGATTTTCGCTAGACGAAGAGTCATTGAGTGTTTCGTTACGTGATTTTCGAGGCTTCAAATCTCGAACCGTGACGAAAATAAAACTAAAAGTAGAATTAAATTAAACATTCAGATAATGCAATTTAAAATCAAACAACACCTCGACTAGAACAAACTGAGAGACAATGCAAACATGTGTTGTTAAAGATTTGTTACAAACGGAGAAAGGGTTCGGGGTATTGTTTCGAACGAAATATAAACGATCCAAAGTACATAGACTGGGTCGACACTCATAAACGACCCTCAAGTGACAATGCAGCTCTCAAACGCTCCCCCACCTCGAGCGACAGTTAGCAAAGACATGAAAAAGAAATCTAAAATGCAGTGAGTAAAAAAGTACTCGGTAAGTAGCCTACTTGTAGGCTCTCATCGCATCTAGTTCCTGGTAGGTTTTCACGAGCTTTTCTCTAGGCTCTAGGAAGTTTGGGCTTAACTCTATAGTTTGGCTGACCTTCTGAGGAGGCTTTCAATGGTGTCGTGGTGTAGTTGGTTATCACGTTAGTCTAACACACTGAAGGTCTCCAATTCAAGTATGGGCGACACCATCTTTTTAGTTTGTCTAGTAGTGGCCTTATTGTTTTATCATATGGACAATGTGTACGAGGAGGGATAAATTCCTTCACAGTCCATGGCCATTTTTATTTTTATTTTTTTTACCACTTTTAGTTTGTCTAGTAGTGGCCTTATAATTTTTGTGTTTTATCATATGGACAATGTGTACGAGGAGGGATAAATTCCTTCACAATCCATGGCTTGTGGCCTCAGAAGGGAAGAAACTCGGGAACTAACTGCCTGGGCACCTCCTTCGTTTATAAACAGGTAAAACCCAAACATTCATTTATTTTAGTTTAGTTTAATAGACGTGCAAATTATAATTAGTTCATTATGTTTGGATTATAGTAGTTAAGGGTGTAAAAAATAATAATTTTCTTGTTTCATGTTCTTTTCATCTTCAAATTGTAACTTGTACAAGTGAACCAATAGACTAAAGAAGAGGGATGTTAATTCCGGAACTGAATATTGTCCATATTACAAGCATTTTCATCTTTAACAAGTCTGTTTCATGTTATTTTTATCTTCAAATTGTAGCTTGTACAAATGAAACACTTAGATCAAATATTTCACAATAAATAGAGGTGCATAGTAATGCTATAATTGACAACAGCTCCCACACACTTTTCACTATGTCAATCTCAAACACACGAGTCTTCCCCTGTGTCATTTTGCTTTCAATAGCTAAATCAAAACTTTTTGACAACTTTTAGTTTGTCTAGTAGTAACCTTATAATTTTTGTATTTTAATCCAGACATTATAATTATATAAAAGGAGAGTTTCTAATTATTTTTCTAATTTTTTTTATGAATTTTAATGATTTAATATGAATTTATATAAATTTATAATGAATTATTTTTAACATTTATTATGATTCAATACAAAGATTTTAAATAAAATTTAAAACAGAAGTTTTGTGTTTTATTGTAATAATTAAACCAAAATTTTTTATTTTATTTAATAATTAATGTGGAAAGATAACTGAAATTTATTGGGAGTGGTGGTAAATTCTATTGAATTTATTTATAATTTATAATTTAAATTTGTTATTTCAATTATACCTTCTTATATATATATAGATCAAATTCAAATCATGTCCTAGGTATATTTTGTTGTTTAGTCTTTTTTAATAATATTTTGTTATTTTTAGTTTCTTTTACATTATTATTTTTAATCAAATTTAAATATATATAGATTACATTATTTTTTTTAGTTTCTTTTATAATATTTTATTATTTTTAGTTTTTTTATATTATTTTATTTAACCTTTTTTTTTTTTAATATATCTTAAATTTCTTTTTTAGTATATAAAAAAAATTAATATCGTAGTAGGTAAGGAGTTAATTTATATAGATGAAGTCAATCTAATACACTTACAATAATTTCATTTAACATATTTTATTAATTTTAGTTTTTTTATATTATTTTATAGTCCATAGTACATTCTTTTACTTTTGTTATTTTGTTTAGGTTGTTTTATAATATTTTATTATTTTTAATTTATTTTATAGCTAATATCGTAATACATTTTTCTTTTTATTATTTTGTTTTGTTATATTTTTTAAAAAAAATTAATATATTTTAGTTTCATTTCTAGTGTATAATATATATATATATAGTAGGTAGGTGAAGCGAATTTAATACGGTTAAAATGGTTAAAGGCAAAATGTAATTTAATGATAAACTTGAAGAAGGCAAAACCGTCTGGATAATTTAATACACTTAAAATTGAGAGAAATAGGGAAAATGAATCCAAATTTAACCGGAATTATTCTAAAAGTTGAGGGGAAGAAGAAACTAAAAGTAATAAATATTATAAAATAAACTAAATAAAATAATAAAAAAGTACTATGATATTAATTATAAAATAATATAAAAAATTTAAAAAAATATACATTAAAAGAAATTATGGTGAGTGTATTAAATTAACTCTACCTACGACAATAATTAACTTTACTTACGATATTAATTTTTTTTTATAACATTTAAAAAGAAATTTGGAATATATTAAAAAATTAGAGTGTATTAAATTGATTCTACCTACCCACCACATAAATTAACTTCTTATAATATTGATTTTTTATGTACTTAAAAAGAAATTTAAAAAATACTTTAAAAAATTTTAAAATATATATATATATATATTATAAAATAAACTAAAGAAAACAATGTATTAAGGTATTAATTTTTTTTATTTTTAATATACTCACAATGAAATTTAAAATTTATTTAAAAAATATAATAGAAAAGAAACTAAAAATAATAAAATATTATAAAAGATTAAATGACTAGTTCATAAATATCATACCATTGTGGAGTAATGAAAGATTAAATGACTAGTTCATAAATTTCATGAGAGCTTAAAAGTGGACAATACCATTGTGGAGTAATGAAAGATTCAATGACTAGTTCATAAATTTCTCTAATTCAAGCATATAACATGCGTCCAAACAATTAATTACATTTCTTCAATAAAATTCCAAACAATTAATTACAAGCTCAATGTGTGTTCGAGGGCACAGTTCTAGGGCTTATCAAGCAAAAAGGCTCTTAAATTTTGTCGTAGAGGTCTAAAATAAGTCAATGTGTATTCGAGGGTACGGTTCCCGGGCTTATCAATCTCGAAGGCTCTTAAACTTTCTCGTAGAGGTCTAAAATGAATCTGGATTATAAAAATAAAAATAAAGATACAAATTGCAAAGATGGGGTCGCCCCGACTTGGGCTGGAGACCTTCAGTGTGTTAGATTGACGTGATAACCAACTACACCACGACATTGGAAGCCTCCCAAGAAGGTCAACCAAACTATAGAGTTAAGCCCAAACTTCCTAGAACCTAGAGAAAAGCCCGTGGAAACCTACCAGGAACTGGATGCGATGAGAGCCTACTAGTAGTCTGCTTACCGAGTACTTTTTTACTCACTGCATTTTAGATTTTTTTTTGAGGTCTTCGCCAACTGTCGCTCGAGGTGGGAGAGTGTTTGAGAGCTGCATTGTCACTTGAGGGTCGTTTATGAGTGTCAACCCGGTCTGTGTACTTTGGGTCTTTTATATTTTGTTCGAAACAGTACCCCGAACCCTTTCTTTATTTGTAACAAACCTTTAACAGCACATGTTTGCATTGCCTTTCAATTTGTTCTAGTCGAGGTGTTGTTTGATTTTAAATTGCATTATCTGAATGTTTAATTTAATTTTACTTTTAGTTTTTATTTTCCTTTCTTTTTTTATTTCGTCACGGTTTGAGATTTCAAGCTTCGAAAATCACGTAACGAAACACTCAATGACTCTTGGTCTAGCGAAAACAGTCTGTAACAGTCTGTTGGACCAATCAACCTAGACCTCTGATACTAAGTTTAGTTCATAATTTTTTTTGGCTAAATCAAGCATAGAACGTGCTCACAATCATTCCACCCTAGTCCTTGTTGATTCGTACACGTATTTCTTCCATAAAAGTCCAAACAGTTAATTACATGTACAATGTGTGTTCGAGGGCACGATTCTTGGCCTTATCAAGCACTAAGGCTCTTAAACTTTGTCGTAGTGGTCTAAAATGAATCATTGTGTATTTGAGGGCACGGTTCCCGGGCTTATCAAGCTCTAAGGCTCTTAAACTTTCTCGTAAAGGTCTAAAATGAATCCAGATATAAATATAAAAATAAAAATTACAAAGATGGCGTTGCCCAAAATTGAACCAGAGACCTATAGTGTATTAGACTGACGTGATAACTAACTACACCACAACACCATTAGAAGCCTCCCTGAAAGATCAACCAAACTATAGAGTTAAGCCTAAACTTCCTAGAGCCTAGAGGAAAGCCCGTGGAAACCTACCAGGAACTAGATGCGATGAGAGCCTATAAGTAGTCTGCTTATCGAGTACTTTTTTACTCGCTGCATTTTAGATTTCCTTTTCAGGTCTTCCCCAACTGTCGCTTGAGGTGGAGGAGCGTTTGAGAGCTGCATTGTCACTTGAGGGTCGTTTATGAGTGTCGACCCGGTCTGTGTACTTTGGGTCTTTTATATTTTGTTCAAAATAGTACCCCGAACCCTTTCTCCATATGTAACAAATATTTAACAACACATGTTTGCATTGTCTTTCAATTTGTTCTAGTCGAGGTGTTGTTTGACTTTAAATTGCATTATCTGAATGTTTAATTTAATTTAATTTTGCTTCTAGTTTTGTTTTGTTCTCTTTTTGTCATTTTCGTTCGTTTAAAATGTTAGGGTCGCACAACAACGCACAAACTCGATCTAGATGAACACAAAAAACAGGAGAGAGAATTTGTATTGATGACTTCAAGTATGTACAGCAAGAGAGAATACAGAGAATAGAAAGTTACTTTTCAAAGCTCTGCGGATATATATATAGTTAAGTTTACTATATATAGCTTTATTAGATTTAGCCATCTACTATATATATAGCTATTTACTATATATAGCTTTACCAAATTTACTATATATGACTATTTGCCATATATAGCTTTACCGGATATAGCTTTACTAGAAATAACCGTTCACAAGCTATAAATAAGCAGCAGGCTCCATAACCTAACAATTCTCCCACTTCGAGACTGATCTAGTCAACCAAGGATTTCATTCTCAAACGACCATGAGCATCTTCATGGCACCATATCAATTGAGGCTTTGCACAACCTCAATATTCAAACGTCAACACATTTTGTCAACATGTTTGTTGGATTCTTTGCACCCTCTATCTTCTCCAAACACATCACCATCTTTCACTAACCTGCAAGTGAAACGGTATCATCTTATGTGTTTTCTCTTTAAATGATAGACCGGGTTCCTTCGCCAACTGTATGACACTCTGACTATCTCTATAAAGAATATCTTCGTGCTACTTCTTGTCCCTTCTTCTAGATAGTCAGTCATCCATATCGTCTTCTTTCCAGCTTCAGCTATTGCCACGTACTCAGCCTCAGTACAATGCATTTTTTAAGCCTAGACGTCCCATCATCCATGGCTTGCTCCTACTTGGTTGTATCCTCCAACTTTAGGGCCTCATCAAAGGGCTCTGGTTCCTTTTCATCAGCAACAGATAGTGTAATGAAGGTACATACATATCTGGTACTCTGATAGTACAGGATGATCTTCTCAACATCGATTCAGGTGTCACTTGCTTTACTGCTTGTTCTTCTACAACAATCTCAGGAATTTGTTGAGTATTTGCTACAAGATCACTAGGTGATTTTCTCCGCAACTCAACCTCAACTCCCACTTACTTTGTTGTCTTGGAACCTTGCTCCACATCTGGTTCCTCAGCAGTAGTCTTAGAAGTTTCTTGAGTTTCTGCTACGAGATCACTAGATGAGTTTCCCCGCAACTCAAGCTCAACTCCCACTTGCTTCGTGGTCTTGGAACCTTGCTCCACATCTGGTTCCTCAGCAGTAGTCTTAGAAGTTTCATGAGTATCTGCTACAACATCACTAAGTGAGTTTTCCTGCAACTCAAGCTCAACTCCCACTTGCTTCGTCGAACCTTGCTCCACATATGGTTCCATTTCCAACCGCACTTTCTTCAATTCTTTGGTGGTCCTTGTGAAGCTAACTCGTTTCTGCTTGTTCATAACGTAGTTCTCACGACGACCCACATCAACAGATTTCAGACCTTCTAAAACTCCTTTCGTAGACTTGAATTTGAAGCACTCTCAGCAACAACAGCTATGTTAATACACCTTGCAGTGGTGTATAAGGTTCCAGATTTTAAGCCACGTGCTACCACCGTAGCACCCTTCATAATCTTCCACGAACTCTTCCCTAACTTTGTTGCATAACCTGTGCTGTCCAACTGACCAATAGTGATCAGGTTCTTTTATAGACAAAGAATATATCTGACATCCTTTAATGTCCACTGATTTCCTGCCGGAGTTTTTATGCAGACATCTTCTTTTCCTTTAATCTCCAAGTCTTTGTTGTCGGCAAGATACACCTTCTCAAAATTTCCAGACTTGAAATTCCGGAACTGTAACGACCCGGGAAAGAAAGAAAAAAAAAATATATAATAAATAAATAAATAAAAGAGGAAAACGAGAAAACAAGAAAACAAAAAAACAAAAAAAAAACTCAGTCGCCCGAAAACCCGCGAGTTTTTCGGCGACCGCCGAGTTTCGAGGAACCCACGCGAAACGACGGCCACAGCACGCCCAGCCCTCAGCCCACGACACCCAGCATCTTCAGAACACCTACAAAGGGAGAAAAGATAGAAAATTTCGAGAGAGAGAGAGAGAGATTTCGGACAAACGTCGGCGAGTGTCCAGTTTCTCCGACGAGCCCTCAAACCACCCTCAAACCGACACCAAACGACCTGTTACCACCATGAGAAGGATCCCTAACGAAAGCACAATAACTCAGGGTGCGTTTTGTGTTATTTTGTAAGTGTCGTCGTCGGTAACCGAGGTCGGAAAATTAGATTTTCTTAATCGTTCTTAGATCTGTGGCTTTTAGGAGCTCTTAGGCCGCAAAACTCCCAGAAAAGAAATAAAGACGACGAACAAAGAGGAAAAGGGAAGAAAGAGGACCGAAATCGGCAATGGAAACGCCGTGGGAAGGAGAGAGAAAGCTCGCCGGAAAATCGGCCGAAGTCGGGTAAGGAAGACGAGATCCACGGATCCGGGTCAACCCGAACCCAAAACCCAAGAGAGCCAGCCCATTCCTCCCTTCGCCTCTGCCTTCGGCCCAGCCCAACTACAGCGGCCCAAACCTCAAACCAGCCTAGAATCTACGGTTCAGTTGAACCAACCCAGACTAGACCCACGGTCCAATTGAGCCGGCCTGCAAACCAAACACTTGTGGCCCAGCCCAGTAAGTCAAGGCCCAACGATTATCTTGGCCCAGTAGCCTTCCACAGCCTGCGACCCGAACCGGACTGCGACCCGCGCTTCGACCCGACACGACCGCTCGATGTGGCTCTCTCTGCTGCCGCCACGTGTCACATAGCGGCGCAGGCAGTCCCACGGCTCGGCTCGGCGCAAACGGCTTGGCTCCCTCCAGTGACGCTCCGGCGGCTCCTCTGGCGGCTATTCGGCTCGGCTCACCTGTTTTTAGCCCGGTTTCCACTGTTTCGACCCTCCCGGATCTATTTTCTGCCCCGATTAAGGTATCTGAGGCCGTTTTAGAGCCGTATTTCACATTTATTAAATTATAGGTAAATTAATTGTGAAATACTAACGGAAAGTGGTGAACGATGTGATAGGAAACAAACCCCGGCGACGTAGGAAGCAGCTCTCACGGAACGGGAGCTTAAGTTTAGTTATTTAGGGAGTACTTCGGTCAAGGCCAACCAAGTAAGTGGCCTTACTATAGGATAGGCTAAATAATTGTATGAGTTATGATGATGTGTGGATTATGATGCTTGATGATATGTGCGGTATATACATATTTTGTTGAGTGACGCTTGATATGTTTGACGCACGTTGTGGCATTATGATGAGCATGATGATTGCATGATTTTTACCTTAATATGATGATGTTTTCCATATTGAGCATGCTAGATGATGATGAGTGCCATATTGCATGATGTCGTTAGATCGACGTAGGACACAACCCTAAGAGCATGAAAATGATATTAATATAAATATCCACGAGTATGCATTACCTAGAGTAACAAAGAGATGAGACTAGAGGGTTGTGTCAGAAGAGACATTACGATGGATTTAGAGGGACCTCATGCATTTTGTATGTTCATAAGCATAGGGCTACTTTCCCTAGAGATGATGAGTGCGGACGTGCACCTTATGATGAGCGCGAATGCGCATAGGTGCGAAAGCACACAGATGAGGGTGTTCATGAGGCGCATGACACTATGGGGTTCCGCTGACCTCCGGACGTCGCTACAGATTAGCTTGACCCTATGCATGGCCCCTATAGCGGGGCCACTTACTGAGTATTCTTTGAAATACTCAGGCCGTGTGCCACATCATTTTTCAGGTAAAGGCAAGGCGCACTTGTACGGAGGACGGCGGCATCGCGAACAGAGACTGTGGCACGTGCATATGGTAGATTCATATTTAAATTTCTAGTCTTCAGTTAGAATAGGTTGTTTTGCATTTCATTGTTTTAAATTATTTTGTATTTGTTTTTGTTTTCTCTAAATTTCAGTATTTCATATTTAAACACGTAAGACCATGGCTGTGTTTTCCAAAGAAGAAGTTGTTTCAAAAGTTTTTTTTGAAGTTTACGTTATCAACTATGTTCATGTAAGAGTTATATTTCCGCATTATAGATCAGCATGAGACGTTAGTAGCGACTCTGAGTATGTGGAAATTTAGGGTCGTTACAGGAACAACTCTTTATTTGGAGACGAATGAAAAAATGCACTTGAATCCAAAATCCAGGATTCAATCGAACTGTCCACGTTGAGGATTAGAGCATCCCCAATGTCTTCTGTTGAATTTATAGAATCATTATCATCTCCAGATTTGTGATTCTGCTTCCTCCTTGGTCTTGTACAACCTTTTCGAAAGTGACCTTTTTCTCCACAATTCCAACAGATTACGTTTGCTCTATTTGGAGATTTTTCTCGGTTCTTTGATTTTGATCGCCCATATTTGTTTGAGCTCTTTGATTTACTTCTTCCCCTTCGATCAACACTGAGAGCATTGCCTGATGAATCTCTAGTTTCCCGTTTGCGAATACTTTCGCTGAGAACTATATCTCGAATTTCATCAAACTTCAGTTTATTAGATCCTCGGAAACTGCTGATTGCGGCAACAACAGTATCCCATGACTCAGGTAAGGATGACATCAAAATCAACGCTTCAATTTCATCTTCGAAATTAATTTCCACCGAACTCAGTTGACTTATGATCATATTGAATTCATTTATATGATCAACAACAGGTCCACCTTCAGACATATGTAGATTGAACAATCTCCGCATCAAATACACCTTGTTCATAGCCGATGGTTTTTCATACATATTTGACAGCGCCTTCAATAGATCTGACGTTGTCTTCTCCTTGACAATGTTGAACGCCACGTTTCTAGATAGTGTCAACCGGATAAGCCCCAAGGCTTGTCGATCCTTGAGCTTCCACTGTTCCGTGGTCATGGTATCTGGCTTCACCCCCAACAGAGGTTCGTGAAGTTCTTTCTAGTACAGATAATCTTCAATCTGCATCTTCCAGAAACCGAAATCGGATCCATCAAACTTCTCAATTCCAATCTTTGAACTTTCCATCTTCATAGATCGTGGTGAATTCGCCTAGCTTTGATACCAGTTGTTAAGGTCGCACAACAACGCACACACTCGATAGATGAACACAAAGAATAGGAGAGAGAAAATGCAAGAGAACTCTGGCTAAAGAAATTTGTATTAATGACTTCAAGTATGTACAGCAAGAGAGAATACAGAGAATAGAAAATTACTTTTCAAAGTTCTACCGGACCGGGATATATATATAGTTAAGTTTACTATATATAGCTTTACCAGATTTAGCTATTTACTATATATATATAGCTTTCATTTACCATATATATATATAGCTTTACCAGATTTAACCATTTACTATATATGGTTATTTACCAACGGAAATAACGGTTCACCCAGCTATAAATAACCAGCAGTCTCCCTGACCTAACATAAAAGAGTGCATTTACCCTCCACCAACCACGGGCTGAATGAAATTTACCATCTAACAAATGATTGATATTATTCATATAATAAATATACAAATATTTTGCGTTAAAATAGATATTATTTTGCATAAAAAAAATAATAAATTTGATATTACTTTGAATTAAAAAAATATAATATTATTTTGAGTAAAAAAAATTATAAAAATATGTTTTGAGTAAAAATATCATATGTTTGTTCTAATCGTACATCAAACTTACATTTCCCTATTAGCTGGAACAAACTTAAAATAACTTGTTCCTAAATAAACTTAAAATCATCTTTCATTGCATAAACGAGTTGTTCCTAAATAAACTTAAAATCATCTTTTATTGAACAAACTTAAAATGATCTGGTCGTATAACAACAAGGTTAAAATCTCTAGTTCGTGCAACATATTTTGGTGTAACAAATTTAAAATCTCGTCTTGGTTGATAGGTATAAATTATTATAATTTTTTTAAATATTAATTTATATTAAGATCTTAAAATTATATGTATAAATTTATATAATATACATGCAAACTAAAAATCGTCGGTTTATAAAACAACAAACTTAAAATCACATGTTCGTAAAATAAGTTAAAAATCACATAGTAGTAGATCAAACTTAAAATCACTAGTTCTTAGAACAAATTAAAATCCGTTTCAGAGAACAAACTTAAATTCTTTGTTCGTACACAAAACTTAAAATTCCTCTCTTAGAACAAACTCAAAATCCAAGAACAAACTTAAAATCTTTGTAGAACAAACTAAAAATCTCATGTTCTTAAAATTTACAGTTATTAAAACAAACTTAAAATCACATGTTGATACAACAAACTTAGAGCACCTATTCATAAATCAAACCTAAAATTATTTTTGGGTAGAACAAACTTAAAATCCTTTTTTCTTAGAACAAACTTAAATTCCCTATTCATATAACAAACTTAAAATTAGAACAAACTCAAAATTCAAGAACAAACTCAAAATTCAAGAACCGTTCCTACAACAAACTTAAAATCTGTCAAAAAAAACTTAAAAAAAATCCTCTGTTCTTAAATCAATCTTAAAATTCATGGTTATTAGATCAAACTTAAAATTCCAATTTTAAAATTACAAGAACTTAAAATTCCTGGTTAACAATATTATTTCCTTCTAGTATCGAGAACAAACTTTTCATGCAAACTTTGGTTTTATCTATAACAAACTCTTCATAAAAAAATAGATTGAACATGTCTGGATTTTTTTCTCTCCTCACAACCACTATGTGGTTTATCTTTTTTTTTTCTCTCTCCTCACCATTACAAACCCTAGGTGGCTTTATTTTTTCTATCTCTACTCGTGATGTCTCTAATGGCGGCGATTGTCGGAAACGTGACCACGCTAATGACAGTTAATATATTTTTTCTCTCTCTCTCTTCATCATTACAAACTTGAAGTGGCTTTAATATTTTTTTTGACTTCTGTGATGGCGACGATTGTCAAAAATAATAGACTAGAGTTACTCATATTAATATTGAACTTTTGCTATGAAACAAAACAAAACATAGAAATATGCCCATAGAATTTCTCATCTCATATCTGAAAAGTGAAGGATGAAAGTGAGAAGGAAGTTGTAGTAAGACTTCAAAAGAATCGGTTGGCATGAGCTGTAGGTGACGCCAAAGATGAGTGAGCACTATGAACCCCATCAATCTCAGCAATTCAGCCATTGTGACCTTGCAACAAAATACAAAATAGTTCAAATGTGTATTTACACTCCACTAACCACTGGTGGAATTAAATTCACCACCTAACAAATGATTTATAGTATTCATATAATAAATATATAAATATTTTGGGTAAAAAAAGATATTTTGGATAAAAAAATAATGAACTTATTTTAAGTAAAAAAATATTATATTATTTTGAGTAAAAAAAAACATAATAAAAATATGTTTTTGAGTAAAAATATAAGATGTTTCGATACAACAAACTCAAATTTCTTTGTTCTTAGAACAAACTTAAAACAATTCGTATGTAAAGAACTTAAATTTATTTTTTCATATAAAACAAACTTAAAATGTCATGTTTGTACAACAAACTTAAAATTGTTAGCAACAAACTTAAAATCCACTGTTCTTACCGCAAACTTAAATTTCAGTGTTCGTATAACAAACTTAAAACAACCTGTTTATAAACAAACTTAAATCATCTGTTCACAGAACAAACTTAAAATTTCTTGTTCGTAGAACAAGTTTAAAATCTCCTGTTCGTACAATAAACTTAAAATACCATGTTATAGAACAACAAACTTAAAATCTACTAGGTTCTAGAACAACAAACTTAAAATCTGTGTACAATAAATACACACATTTATTAATATGCTAAAAATGGTTGAGGAGGCTGATTGAGCCATTCTCTATAAATGTCTATCCCAACTGCATACTTCTTCACCTTTCACTTTCATCATCTTTCCTAAACTTCAAATGGGAGGTAGCTATATTTTTTCTTGTTTTATTTAGCTAGGATGTAGCTTGATAAGAGCGGTGATGAGAGTTGTAAAAGTAAGCCTATCGCTATGTTCACTATTCATGGATTCTAACCCAACAATTACTCCCTACCTACCTGCAAAAGGCAGGTGTGAAATAAACTTTAGGTGAGATTTTTTGTAAAAAAATATTAGTATAATTTATATATTTTATAGTAGGTAGGTATAAATTATACTATTTTTTTAAAATACTAATTTATATTAAAATCTTAATATGTATAAATTTATATAAATACTAATTTATACATAAAATTATTATGATTAAAATACTAATTAAAAAAAATATATTATTATAATGGGTTACAAAGAAAATATCTCACAGCAACACAGACTTAGCCGTGAGAATGGTCTTAGATTTTAAAATACTGGGAATTCTCATTATAAAGGAAAATCGAGATCTATAATGGACATAGATGAATCGAGGGGAAAATTGAGGATAGAGAGCATAATTTCCTCTTTTCCAGCGTTTTTCAGCACCACAGGCTTGTGTAAAATGCATTTATGTTTACAAGAATTTGAGAAATGTTAGAGCGTACCAGGACTTGTAAACGGACTTAAATCGAAGAAGAGTCTCTGGCGGGAGACGCCACAGAACCTCCATCGTTAGATCGAAATTATTTCCAAAAATTGCCGCCATTAGAGAAGTCAAGAGAAAGAAACAAAAAAAAAAAGCTAGTTAGGGTTTGGAATGGAGAGGAGAGAGAAAAAAAGATATGAACAGCGGTTGGAGGGGTCTTAAAGAGAGAGAATAATTAAGGCCAGGTTTGAGGATGCAAGAAGGGTGGGAAAGGATTGGGTGCAGCCCAGAACAACGAAGGCATCATATCATTTATATTATTATTTTTTTCTTTTAAAATTAAAAAATACTTATTTTAATTCACACGGCTCAATTTAACATTGAGAAAACGAAAACGAAAAAAACATAGAGAAGTTGTACACTCATATTTAAAGTGTTTCGAATGAACCAAGAAAAAACAAAAAAAAAAACATAGAGAAGTTATACCCTCCTAATTAACCTGTCTCTAAACTAGAGCAAATTTAAAATCTAAAATCATAGAACAAACTTAAAATCCAAGATCCATTTTCTGAGAACAAATTTAAATTTCCTTGGTAGAACAAACTTAAAACCATCCATTCTTAAACAAACTTAAAATCATTTGTTAGGAGTATAACAATTTAAAATTTCATGTTTATACAACAAACTTAAAATCCCTCCTACAAAAAATTTAAAATCTCCGTTCATAGAACAAACTTAAAATTTCGCGTTCATAGAACAACAAACTTAGAAATCTCATGTTTGTACAACAAACATAAAATAGCTCGTTCATAAAACAAACTTAAAATCCCCTATAACAACAAACTTTTAATGGAAGACAACTAAGGACCCGTTTAAAAAATAAAAATATGTGAGACTGGACCCGGTCAAGAAACCACCCAAATGGACCTTCCCTCTTTATTCCTTTTTATTTTTTTCTATTTTCTTTTCCTCCGTTCTTCTCTCGAGACCCTTCTGTCTCTTTTTTTTTTTATGTCTTCTTGTCTTGTTTCTCTCACCAGTTCTATGGTTGTCGGATTTTGTCGCCCTTGTTGGTATAGGTCAGAACTCTGGTGGTTTTCTTCATGTTGTTTTCATCTTCATATTGTAGCTTGTACAATTGAACTAGTAGACCAAAGAGAAGGGATGTTAATTCCAGAACTGAATATTTTTCGAATTGCAAGCATTTCCATTTTGGCAGGTATGTTTTATGTTATTTGTATCTTTAAATTGTAGCTTGTACAAGTGAAACACTTGGATCAAATATTTGACAATAAATAGAGGTGCATAGTAACACCATATCAATCCCAAACACACGAGTCTTCCACTTGTTTGTCTGTGTCATTTTGCTTCCAATAACTAAATCACAGCTTTTTGACCACTTTTAGTTTGTCAGCATTGGCTTTATAATTTTTGTGCTAGGACAATGTGGAGGAGGAGGGATAAATTCCTTCATAATCCATGGCTTGTGGCTTCAGAAGGGAAGAAACTCGGTAACTAACTACTGGACACCTCCTTTGTTTATAAACAGGTAAAACTCAAACATTAATTTATTTTAGTTCAATTTATTAGATGTGCAAATCATAGATAGTTCATTATGTTTGGATTATAATAGTCAAGGGTGAAAAAATTAATAATTTTCTTGTTTCATGTTGTCTTCAAATTGTAGCTTGTACACGTGAACAAGTAGACCAAAGAAGAGGGATGTTCATTCCCAATATTGTTCAGGATTGCAAGCATTTCCATCTTTAGCAGGTCTATTTCATATTATTTTCATCTTCAAATTGTAGCTTGTACAAACGAAACACTTATATCAAATATTTCACAATAAATAGAGGTGCATAGTAAAGTCATAATAAAAAACAGTTCCCACAACACTTTTCACCATACCAATCCCAAACAAAGTCTTCCCCTGTGTCATTTTGCTTCCAATAGCTAAATCACATCTTTTTAACAACTTTTAGTTTGTCCAGTAGTGACCTTATAATTCAATGTGCAGGAGGAGGAATGAATTCCTTCATAATCCATGGCTTGTGGCCTCATGAGGGAAGAAACTCGGTAACTAACTGTCGGGGCACTTCTTTGTTTATAAACAGGTAAAACTCAAACATTTATTTATTTTAGTTCATTTTATTAGATGCGCAAATTATATTTAGTTCATTATGTTTGGATTATTATAACGACCCTAAATTTCAACATATCTAGAGTGGCCACTAACGTCTCATGCTCATCTATAATGCGGAAATATAACTCTTACATGAACATTATTTATAACGTAAACTTAAGAAAACATTTAAAAAAACTTCTTCTCTAGGAAACATAGCCATGGTCTTGCGTGTTTAAATGCAAAATACTAAAATTTAGAGAAAAGAAAAATAAATACAAAATAATTTAAAACAATGGAATGCAAAACAACCCATTCTAACTTAAAACTAAAAATTTAAATATGAGTCTACCGTATGCACGTGCCACATTCTTTGCTCGCGATGTCGCCGTCCTCCGTACAAGTGCGTCTTGTCTTGACCTGAAAAATGATGTGGCACACGACCTAAGTATTTCAAAGAATACTCGGTAAGTGGCCCCACTATAGGGGGCCATGCAAATGCAAACACATGCAATCATGATTGAGGGACCTATCTCTAATTATCTTAAGGGTGGCCTCTAGTCTCGGACAAATTGGATGTGTAGTACTTCCCTACACACAACTCACACGTGCGAGTGTGAATCCCCAGGGCACTCACACACCCCCTGGACCCTCTGGTCAAGCTAATCTGTAGTGACGTTCGGAGGTCAGCGGAACCCCATAGTGTCATGTGCCTCATGAACACCCTCATCTGTGTGCATTCGCGCACATCATACAGTGCGTGTTCGCACTCATCATCTCTAGGGTAAGTAGCCCTATGCTTATGAACATACAATATGCATGAGGTCCCTCTAAATTCATCATAATGTCTCTTCTGACACAACTCTCTAGTCTCATCTCTTTGTTACTCTAGGTAACACATACTCGTGGATATTTATATTAATACAATTTTTACTCTCTTAAGGTTGTGTCCTATGTCGATCTAACGACATGATGCAATATGGCACTCATCATCATATAGCATGCTCAATATGGAAAACATCATCATATTTAAGGTAAACGTCACGCAATCATCATACTCATCATATTGCCACAAAGTGTATCAAACATATCAAGTACGACATTCATCAAAATATATATATACTATGCACATCATGAAGTATCGTAACCCACACATCATCATAATTCATACATCATCATAACTCATATATCGCATCGTACGACATAGTTCATACATCATCATAACTCATACAATTTTTAGCCTATCCTATAGTAAGACCACTTAACTGATTAGCTTATATGGGTGTCACCAATTTATCCTTAATGAAAGTTCGATTTTTCCCTTTGCATCCAAGGCAACTTATATGAATCCATGGCATCAATTTCATGTTCAATTGTCTAACTCTTACAATGTTCATGTGCTAAAGTTCATGTGAGCATTAAAGACTTTGCATGGATAAAGTCTTGGAACGTTATAATATACCTCTAAATATATGTACATATTATATATATATATTGTATTTATATTAAGATTTCATTTTCTATTTTTTTTATTTCGAGTGACTACTTTATTGTCTTATGATATTCTTCCTATATTCTGCTATTTTTCTCAATTTTTGTTCAAGACATATTCTTAACCAATTTTTAATGGATTCTTACTTAATTATATTATTAGTCAATTCCGATCGATTCTTACTCCTAACTCTTCCCTCTGTATTTTTTTTTTCTTTTGATTTTGTATTTTATTTTTTTTAGTTTTTTCTTTTAATTTCTTTTTTTCTTTCTTTACTCGATGGTGTCCCTTTATTTATTTATTTTTTCATTTCTTCTTCTCTTTCTTCCCTTTTGATTTTGTCTATCTATTTATTATTTTTTTTTTCTCTAACTTTCTTCTCTTAATATTTGGCCTCCTATCTATATATATATTTGTCTTTTCTTTGAATTTTGTTAACAATATTCCAGCTCTCTCTAGTTTCTTTGAATTTTGTTAACAATATTCCAGCTCTCTTAGTCTTCTCTTTGAATTTTTCTTGTATTCTAATTAATTATTCTCTATTCTAATTAATTTTTCTTTCCAAAATCTTTCCTTTCTCTTGTTTTCCTTTTTTTTCTTCCTTTAATTCTGTTGTCATTTAAATTCCTGCACACAAATTTTCTTCTAATTAATTCTTCTTTCCAAAATCTTTCTTTTCTCTAGTTTTCCTTTTTTTTCTTCCTTTTTATCATTTAAATTAACAGATATCACAAACAAATTTTCTTCCCAAATCTTTTCTTTCTTATTTACTTGTTAATTTTTTTTTAAATCGAATCTTTTCTTTCCTCCCTATTCTGTATTTACTTCTTATCTTTCTTTTTTCTCTATGTTCTGTATTTTTTTTATTCTATTGACAGATATCTGTTCTGTATTTTTTTTATTCTATTGACAGATATTAGCCTCGGTTATAGAATGGTAACCAAAATCAAAATAAATGGGCAGGGAACAAGAGATCTTATTTTGAATAATAAGACAAAACAAAAGGATAGCCTCAGTTAATTTTCTATAACCTGATAACCAAAATCAAAATAAATGGGCAGGGAAGAAGAGATCTGATTCTGAATAATTAGACAAAAGAAAAGAAAATGATTCTGATATGATAAATGAAAAAGAGATTTGAAATATGACTTACAATACTAACAAAGCAAGATCTTGTCACAATATCTCACGCTCAAAGGTGGGTTCTCAACTTTGGCCTTTTGTGAAGAAAGAGGAGGGGTATGCTGGTTTTGATATAGTAGGCCACTCTCCTAGCTCAGCAAGAATCTTATCCACTCTACTTCATTTTCTTTTTATTTTTTGAAGTTTCTGCCACCCTTTTATCTTTCTCTTTAAAATTTTGAGTCAATGCCTTCTAGTTTTTGTTGTCTCTCCATCTCGCATTTCTTTTTCTACCTCTTTATGTGATACATCAAAATTCCTGGTCGAGACCCTTGCTTTCCTTGCACTCGTCATCCAACTAAACTGAAGATTCTAATGAGTTCTTGTCATCCATCCCATTACCTTGTTCTCTTTCACCAACCAAACTGTCTTCCAATTTGTCACCTTCGTCAGCCACAACATCATATTCATCCTTAGTACAATTCCCCAAATCAATAGATACATCCCGAATTTCTGATAAACCAGCATCATCACTTCAAGCTTCTCTCTCTTTAGCCACATCCATGCTCTTATCCAACAACTCAGCCTCTACTACAACACTGCCTTTCTGAACTTGGTCTAGATTCTCACTTTTAGCAGCGCCCCCAGAAGCTTCCCGGTCAGCCTGCAAGTCTAACAAATTGGTAGTTTGATCCAAATCTTCGGAGATGAGGAAAACGTTAGCCTCAGAGGCGCCAAGATCGTCAAAGGTTAGTTCGAAATCTTCATTTTCGTCGAATCCCAAATCCAAGGCCGTGAAATAAACAGAAGGGTCACCAGGGGCAGCAGAATTGACATCGGAGAAAAAAAAAAAGAGTGTGAGGCGAAATTTGGAGAGAATCAAATTCAGAAGCGTAAGTAGTGGAATTAGAATTTTGATCACCTGGAGAGACATCATCTTGATATACAGCTGAAGTCACGTTTGTTGGCTGATCAAGAACCTTAGTGGTTAAGCAGTATTCCCAAATTGGATTTGAAGAGTTTGTACTTTCATGTACAACATTTACTTCTGATTCCTGGATTTTGACTCGGCAATTTGGCTTAATATGGCTTGGCTTTCCACAACGATCACACACCACTTTCACCTGACAATCTCGTTTAAAATGGCCTGGTTTTCCACACTTGTAACAGGCTTTAAATGGCTTCTTTGACGACTCCTCACTTCTGAATTGATTCCCATTGCTTGATGAAGGCTTTGAATGAAAATTCTGTCCCCTTTGATCTTTGACATACAACACATCTTCTGACTTTGGTGAAAACTCGTTGTTGTTAGTCATTTGCTTAATCAAGGCTTCTTGATTGGAAAGAAGATTCTCCAGTTCAATTAGGCTGATTTGCCCACCGTTGTATTGAGGAAAAAAAGGGCATAAACTCTTTCCGTAATCCACGAATAAGATAACGCCGTAATCGAGCATCACTCACTGGCTTCTCAACATTTAATTCTGAAATTTCAGAACACAGATTTTTCACTTTCAAAAAATATTCTTCAACAGAAAAATTACCTTGAGTTACTATAGCTAGTTCATTCTCTAGAAATTGCTTTCGAGCGGTATTTTTCTTAGTGAACAACTTTTGAAGTGTATCCCATACTTGCTTTGGTGACTTTAAATCACGAACATGATCAATATACTCCTTGCTAATCAAAGTTCGCAAGGTAAATAAGGTTTTTCCGCATTTGATCTTCCATTGTTGGCATAATTTTGCATTCTGTGGAAAATCGGCTGGAATTTGTGTGTTATCACCTTCAATTAAATCCCACAAATCTTGCCCTTGTAGATAAGCTTCCATGCATAACTTCCCATAACTATAGTTATTGCCAACTAGCTTTTCCATAGCTATACCCATAGAAGCACTTCCACCATTCATCTTGTTGAGTAATAATATCAACCTGTACCAACTTGGCTCCGATACCAATTGTCACAATATCTCACGCTCAAAGGTGTGAATAAATATGAAATTATTATTACTCAAAGAGGGTAATACAGAGACAACTGAAATAATGAACTGTCGTGGCTTGTGTTTTACTAAGCCGAGGGCTCTTATTTAAACAAAAATAAATCCTATAAATAGCTCCTACAAAAACTATACTGAATTAAACTATTCCTCGAATAGCTTAAGAACTTGACTAATTCCATCTAAAATAAGTTGCACTAATTTTGACAACCACTAGTAGATATTGTCCTCGTTGGGCTTTCCCTTTCGGGCTTCCCCTCAAGGCTTTAAAACGCGTCTTCTAGAGGAAGGTTTCCACACCCATATAAATGGTGGTTTGTTCTCAATTGTTGAGGACTATTGGGAGAGAGTCCCATATTGGTTAATTTAGTGGAAGATCATGGGTTTATAAGTGAGGAATACTGTCTCCATTGGGATGAGGCCATTTGGGGAAGCCCAAAGCAAACCCATGAGAGCTTATGCTCAAAGTGAACAATATCATACCATTGTGGAGAGTCGTGATTCCTAACATGGTGTCAGAGCCATGCCCTAAACTTAACCAATGTCGATAAAATCCTCAAATGTCGAACAAAGTATTGTGGGCCTCGAAGGTGTAGTCAAAAGTGACTTAAGTGTCGAACAAAGGGTGTACTTTGTTCGAGGGCTCTAGAGAATGGAGTCGAGCCTCAATTAAGGGGAGGCCTGTAGTGTACTTTGTTCGAGGGGAGGATTGTTGAGGACTATTGGGAGTGAGTCCCATATTGGTCAATTTAGTGGAAGATCATGGGTTTATAAGTGACGAATACTGTCATCCATTGGGATGAGGCCATTTGGGGAAGTCCAAAGCAAAGCCAAGAGAGCTTATGCTCAAAGTGGACAATATCATACCTTTGTGGGTTGTTGGTATTTTTTTTTTCTTTTTTAGTTTAGGGGAAATTATTATTTTAATTATTTAATAATAATAATTTTTTTTTGGTCGTTACATTATCTACCCCTAAAAAGAACTTTCGTCCTCGAAAGTCTCAAACTCTTGTACTAGCTCGGGGTATTTTTCTCTTATTTCGTCCTCACGCTCCCACATGGCTTCCTCGCGTGGTGATTCAACCACATTACCTTAACGAACGCAATATTCCTGTTGCGTAAGGTTTTTACTTCTCTAGCTAAGATTTTTACTAGTTTTTCCTCGTAGCTCATATCTTCATTGAGTTGGAGTGGTTCGCGGTCTATTTCGTGGATAGGGTCCGTAATGTACTTCCTTAGCATCAACACATGAAATACATCGTGTACTCTTGAGTGGGCTGGAGGTATGACTAACTTATATGCTACTGGACCAACTCGCTCTAGGATCTCGAATGGTCCAATGAATTTAGAACTTAACTTGCCCTTATGTCTGAACCTCAAGACACCTTTCATAGGTGTCACCTTGCGGAATACTGGGTCTTCTATCTCAAACTCCAGGCTTCTACGCCTTACATTGGCGTAGCTTTTCTGTGTACTTTGAATGGTAAAGCATCCTCGCTCGAATTTTCTAGACAGCCTCATTGGTGATTCAAACCAGCTCGGGTCCTACTAACTCTCTCTCACCTACTTCGTCCCAACATATTGGGGACCTACACCGTTTTCCGTACAGGGCCTCAAACGGTGCCAATTCCAATAGTTGCTTGGAAGCTGTTATTATACGAGAATTCCATCAAGTGGAGTTTGAAATCCCAACTTTCCTTAAAATCTAGTACTCAAGCGCATAACATGTTCTCTAGAATTTGGTTTAAACACTCCGTTTGTCCATCTGTTTGGGGGTGAAAGGCGGTACTAAAGTCGAGGCAGGTACCCAGTGCCTTTTCAAGTCCGCGCCAAAACGCTGACGTAAAGCGTAAATCCCAATCTGACACTATAGACACTGGGACTCCATGTAGTCTTACTATTTCTTTGACATGCAGTTGTGCCCAATTGTCAACTCTATATGTAGCTTTCCTAGGTAGGAAGTGTGCCGATTTGGTCAACTTATCGACAACTACCCAGATCACTGTATATGCTTTGTGCGTTTTGGGTAATCCTATTATGAAGTCCATCGCTATGTTTTCCCATTTCCGCTCTGGTATGCTTAGGGGCTGCAACAACCCCGCCGTCTTTTGTCTAGGAGCTTTCACTTGTTGACAAACTAAGCACTTGCTCACAAACTCGGCCATGTTCCTCTTCATGCTCTTCTATCAGAAATGTTGTTTAAAATCTTAGTACATTTTAGTATCTCCTGGGTGCATGACAAATGGCGAGTTGTGAGCTTCCGTTAGTATCTCTTTCCTTAACTCCTCTGGTACACATAGGCGTCCCTGATACAATAGTCCTTATCTGAGGACTTCGAGAACCTGTCTACTAGACTTTTGTCTAGCTAGCTTAGGACTTTTGTCTAGCTTGCCCAGGACTTTCTGTAGGCTTGGATCCTCTCGTTGGGAGGTAATAATTCTCTATCTAAGCGTAGGTTGCACTGTGACTCGGGCCAGCTGTGCTATGACTCTCTCGATCGCTACAGCTATGTTGGCTCGCTTCAGTTCTCTTTTACCCTTACTTCCCTTGTAATGAGGACCGACGAGTGGGCCGTCTTTCTACTCAAAGCGTCTGCGACCATGTTTGCTTTTCCAGGGTGGTACTGGATATCTACACCGTAGTCCTTCACCAATTCTAGCCACCTTCTTTGCCTCATATTTAACTCTTTCTGGGTGAAGAAATATTTTAAACTCTTGTGGTCAGTAAAACGTTGAATTTTCTCTCCATACTGATAGTGTAGCCAAATTTTCAGTGCGAACACTACAGCGGCCAACTCAAAGTCGTGGGTAGGGTAATTATATTCGTATTCTTTTAGCTGACAGGACGCGTAACCAACAACTTTACCATGTTGCATGTGTTGGGTTTTATGTCCTAAAACTCATACTTTGTAAACAAAAAATATATTCTATTTTCAATAAAGTTATTATTGTTGTTTATTCAGTAAAGATTGTTATTGAATAAAGTGAAATTTACGATCATTAATCTAAATCCAATAAACTAAGAACACTCTGGCTATAGTATGATTACTTGAACTATATGTAGAGACATAAGAGTGGATCAAGTTCAAGTATATAGTCAAAATGATCTATAGTATAAGGATAAGACTGAGTACCTTATTCTAGGGACACTATGGATGCGGCACACTTTTGTATATGATATAAATAATGTGATCAATAAATTGTACATGTGGAGACATGTGAGTGGGGGCGTCCTATGCAATGAGTATTGCATAAGATCGGACCATGAAGAAAACCACTCTCACTTTATAATGTCGTTTACTGTTGAGACTGATTTTCTTTTCATTCGATAACCTAGGTAACTCGGTTTTAATCCTGAGCTAACCATGAACTCCTGTTTATTCGGAATTATCCTTAGATTTGCACGGGTGAGAGTGGCTCTAGTTCGCCCGTGCCTTATTCTAGGGGTAACTCAAGTATATAGTCAAAATGATCTATAGTATAAGGATAAGACTGAGTACCTTATTCTAGGGACACTATGGATGCGGCACACTTTTGTATATGATATAAATAATGTGATCAATAAATTGTACATGTGGAGACATGTGAGTGGGGGCGTCCTATGCAATGAGTATTGCATAAGATCGGACCATGAAGAAAACCACTCTCACTTTATAATGTCGTTTACTGTTGAGACTGATTTTCTTTTCATTCGATAACCTAGGTAACTCGGTTTTAATCCTGAGCTAACCATGAACTCCTGTTTATTCGGAATTATCCTTAGATTTGCACGGGTGAGAGTGGCTCTAGTTCGCCGACTCAATAAGCCTCCCATTTCAGGGGTAAGACTGGGTGAATGGCTGGGGACGTGGGGTGCAAGACGGAATTCACTCCTACCCACTTTTAGGGATAGAAGAGAGGTAGTTTTCTTAAGCACTGACTCCAGGTCTTGAACAAGGGGCCCCACCCTCTCATTAGCCTGAGAGGGATTCGGTTTACTGGTTGGACCACAAACCAATTGTTCATTAGAGGATCAGTGAGACATAAGGAACAAGAAGTAACTTTAGGGGTAAAACGATAAATTGACCCAGCTCTAGTTACGAACAACCTGTGAAGGATCGACTTACTAATCATGGTTATATCAAATGGACAGAAATATATCTATAGTGAGGGGAGTGCAACAACTAGGCTATAGTGGAGTGTCCTAGTAGTTAACGAATGTTGGTTAATAAGGTTAATGAGTTTAACCGGTTAATCTTGGATCGTTGGAGCCCATGATCTATAGGTCCATTAGGTTCCTCTGCTAGCTCATATCGAACTAAACCATAGAATAGTGTGATGAGTGAGTTCGAAGTGTTCGAATTCAAATTAGGGAATATGCGCTACATATATACGATATATTTAACCGCATTTTTGTTTTATTTACAAATTAAACAAAAAGAGAGAATCTGAGATATTTAAATAAGATTTAAATATCTTAATCAATTATGTGTCGGAATTGATTAGGATTGACATTTGAATTAATATTAAATATTAATTAAATAGTTTAATTAATCATTTAATGTTACTTTAATTTGAAATTCATTATTCAAATTAATTGTTGAATTAAAATGAAGAAAGTCAAAATGTTGACTTCATTTAATGAAAAAATCCATGTTAGTGGAATTTTGAGGTGTCAAAATTTGGTTAACCAAACTTGCATGCTTGCCAAATAAACCCCACAAGTTTGAGTGGAATTTTGAGTGTCAAAATTTGGTTAACTCAAACATTCATGCTTGCCACATAATCCCAAACATTTGAGTGGAATTTTAAGTGTCAAAATTTGGTGATCTCAAATTTGCATGAACATGCAAACATGACTCTTTAAATAGAGTGATCATGGTACATGGAAGGTCTTCTTCTTCTTGGTGAAAAACCTTGAGAAAAACCTCTCACAAACACTCTCTTCACATATACAAAATCCCTCCCAAGTTTAGTCACTCACCGGATTCCACAATCCCGTTCTAAGGCCGGAGGATAGTGGAGAAGACATTAGTGGTGGTTCGAAACCGGTTTGTGAGGAAAAAGAAGTTTGAACTACAAAAGGTTAGTATCTAAACTCATTAAGTTTTAATACTTATGAACATGCTAGTTATTTATTATAATTGATAGTCTAAAAGTGCCTAAGATCCAAATTGCTTCTGCATGTATTATATTGACACCATCAGCATTAACACACATCCTAGTCCATTCTTGGATGCGTCACTATAGATTACGTACTCTTCTGAGATCTCGGGTACTGTGAGTACTGGGGTGGTTACCAATCTCTCTTCTAGGTCCTCGAAGCTTGCCTCACAAACATCATTTCATATAAATGGTACCCCTTTTCTCGTTAACTGTGTCAAAGCAAGGCTATTCTAGCGAAGTCCTGCACGAACCTTCGATAGTATCCCCCTAGTCCCAAGAAACTCCGTACTAATGTTACCGTAGTTGGGCGTTCCTACTTTGTGACTGCTTTGACCTTAGTAGGATTTACGGATACTCCGTCCTTTGTCACCACGTATCCTAGGAAAGAGACTTGTCGTAACCAAAATTTGCACTTTGAGAACTTGGCGTATAACTTGTTCTCTCTTAGGGTGGCTAGGACTTTTCAGAGGTGTTCCTGGTGTTCCAGGTCTATTTTCGAGTACACTAGGATGTCATCAATGAGCACGATCACAAAAGTGTCTAGACAGTCCTTGAACACTCGGTTCATTGACTCCATGAACATAGCTGGAGCATTGGTGAGGCCAAATGACATCACCACAAACTTGTAGGGATCATACTTGTCCTAAATGCTATCTTTGGTACGTCTTTTTCTTTACTCTTTATTTAATGGTAACCTGACCGCAGATCTATCTTAGAAAATAACGTTGCCTCTTTGAGTTGATCGAATAAGTCTTCTATTCTAGGCAGAGGGTATTTGTTCTTTATGGTTCTCTTATTTAACTCTCTATAATCGATGCACAAACGCATCGATCCATCTTTCTTCTGAACAAACAGAACTGGCGCAGCATAGGGGAATATGCTAAGTCGAATGAACCATTTATCCCGTAAGTCTTGTAATTGCGCCTTGAGTTCCTTCAACTCTGCTAGAGTCATGCGATAGGGTGCTTTAAAAGTAGGCCCAATTTCTGGCTCGAGTTCGATGACGAAGTCGACCGCTCGAGAAGGGGTATTCCAGGTAGGTCGTCCAGAAATACATCTGGGAACTCCTTTACTATTGGCATGTTTTAAAGGGTCTTTTCTTTTCCTCTTATGTCTACGACACCTACTAATATAGTCCAACCGCCTTGTTGGACTCATCTCTTTGCTTTCATCATCGAGACTACCTTTGGGGTAGTCCCGGTACTTGTGCATTTAAATTTAAAGCAAGATCACATCGATGGTGAGTTGCGACAGTCTATACTAGTACGGTTTGCAGCTAGTCAATCCATGCCTAGTATTACGTCGAATTCGATCATCTTTACTACCATTAATACTACGCTTAGAGTTTGGTTGGCTACTAATTCAAACCCTGTCTCTGATCCCTCTCGAGGTGGGCTCTCTTCAGCCTCACCTCGTTCTCTACCTCTAATATGAGGTCGTCCCATTCTTTGTCTTACTCTTTCGCGTGGTCTAGGCAGTATGGTTCTAGAATCCAAGGTAGCATCTCTTAAGTCTAAGGCTCATTACCTATGAAATTATGCTATACATCACATCTGCTAAGTTCACATCATATTGCAAACAAAATCACTCAGCATGCAACACATCACATCATGCTCTTAAATAAATACGTGAAATATCACAACTATTTCAGTAACATTAACATAAAAATGCATGCGAGTTTAAAGACGTTTCTCTTTTCTTATCTTGTGCAAGGCGTACCTGACGGTGACAAGGCATCGACGTTGGGACCATGGAACGTGTCAAGCCTACATTGTAGGCTAGTCTACAGAATCTAAAACCTAGAGCTCTGATACCAACTGTAACGACCCTAAATTTCTACATATCTAGAGTCGCCACTAACGTCTCATGCTCATCTACAATGCGGAAATATAACTCTTACATGAACATCATTTATAACGTAAACTTCAGAAAACGTTTAAAACAACTTCTTCTCTGGAAAACACAGCCATGGTCGTACGTGTTTAAATACAAAATACTAAAATTTAGAAGAAAATAAAAACAAATACAAAATAATTTAAAACAATTTAAATGAGTCTACCCTATGCACGTGCCATAGTCTCTGCTCGCGATGTCGCCGTCCTCCGTACAAGTGCGCCTTGCCTTGACCTGAAAAATGATGTGGCACACGGCCTGAGTATTTCAAAGAATACTCAGTAAGTGGCCCCACTATAGGGTGTAATAGCCGAAAAATAAATAAACAAATAAACAAATAAAAAAAAACTTTATAAAAAAAAATAGTTAAAATAATAATAATAATAAATATATTAATTAATTAAAATTAGAATAAAAAAAAAAAATCATTCCCCACCTCTCTCCACTAACCCTTCCTCCTATCTCTCCTCGACCCATCCCACGTGACAAAAAAAAAAAAAGAGAAAGAAACACAAAAACAACAATGGTCAGATCTGAGAAGAAGTACAATGGCTATTGCAGATTTAGAGATTTTTGTCCGTTATTAAGGTACAATCCTATCTCAGATTTCCTTTTCTTTTATAGTTAGGGTGATAAGAAATTAATTTATGATCAAATTTTCTTTACTATAGTATGTAATAATCAGATCCCATATACAATTATTAGATTTTTGTTAGCATTTTAATTATACAAAATAAGGTTATAAGTTAGATTCAATAAAATTTTAGGTGGCAAATCTATAAACTAAAAAATGGTAGCCTCTACTTAAAATTGGTCACTAATATCTGTTTACACAATTAAAAAACCTATTTACAGAATGAAAAAGATTAGAGAGAGAGAGGGAGGGAGATTGAGGAAAGATTTTTTAAACAGTATTTAACGATAAAAGGAAATATTAGACGGACACTGAGCTTTTAAAACCTATTTACAGACTGAAAAAGATTAGAGAGGGGGAGGGAGAGTAAGGAAAGATTTGTTAAACAGTATTTAACAATAATAGGAAATATGAGACGAGCTCCTTTCAATTTTGTGTAACAGCAAATATTCAGAATTTTCATCCGAGGCAGTGAGCTTCTTTAAATTTTGTCGAACATAAAAGATCAGAATTTTAAGATGGCAATGTAAATTAGAGGAATAATTTTATAGAGATAAAACTTGAAACTGATGTCATGAGCTCATATAGGTTGACTCGGATTTCAAAGGACGAAATCGAACTTTCATTAAAGATATATTTATGACAACGACTTAAGCTATTCAGGTAAGTGACCTTACTATCGGCATGGTTATTTTTTGATGTTGACACGTGCTCTGTGGTTCTGCACGTGTCATATATATTGATATGCGTGAATTGTCTGTGGATCGATATGCTTCCTATATGTTATGTTATGTTATATTATATAATATGTGGATTGTATGATAATAATTATGGTACGATGTGCTCTAGGAGATGTTTGAGATAGGATACGAGAAGGATGCGCAAAACAAAATGTAACGATAGGAGTAAGATACGTTCACGAAACGTTAAGGTTAGGTTACATACCGGAGTGCTATGGATAGGAGATATTGATGAAAGAATACAGTTAGGTTATGGGTAGAAAGGGATAGGTTTGTGATAGATTGATAGAACGATGGCATTAGGATACGTTCTGGTGATGATATGACTAAGGTACGTCACGTAATGATATGTCTGTGATAGGTATAAGAACGTTAAGGCTATGGTAAGTTAGAGAACGATATGACTATGAAGTGTTTGCGTTATTGACTTGGTTATGATATGATACATTGTATGCTAGATTATTGTGCTTAAGTACGAAATCATGTGAACGTGAATGTATGTTATCTATGCTGCTTAGTTGATGTGATATGAATGCATGTGACGATGTGTGGCCCTTATACGATTATGGCTTGTTGTATGAGTATTGAAATGTAACTGAATGAATTGTATGACATGAAATACGGTAAATTGCATGATACATAACCCCGCTAGAAATATGCATGATATGTAACGAAATGAGAATGAGATTGACATGTAAGCATGAAAACGTGACACGGGGTTATGTTCATTAAATGATGACTGTAGGACTAGTGGGACCTCATGCATATTGTGTGATCATGCATTTGGGGGGATACCCCTATCCCATCACGAGGGTACGGACGTGTACATCCAAATGGCAGGACAACGATCGTTATGCCCTGCATAGCGCTGCCGTGACGGTTTTAGTTTTAACGGGTCCCGGTGGCCCCTAGAGCATTCCCACCGGCTAGGGACAGTGGCCCAGCGGTGTGCGAACTAGCTGGTGAGCCCATACTCGCACGTATGGGCTGCGTGTAGAGTATATGGTACACGTCCACGATTACCTGTTAGGATTACACCGTAGGGAAAACGAAACAAAACGAAACGAAACGAAACGAAACGAAATGAAATGAAACGAAACGAAATGAAAGATAGGTCCCATCATTTCATTGCATGTGATTGTTGCATTTAACCCAATAGTGGGGTCACTTACTGAGTATTTCTTTAAATACTCAGGCCATGTGCTACTACATTTTTTCAGGTAAGGCAAGGCATTCCTGTACGGTTGACGACGACATCGCAACTCGAGATCATGGCACATGCATAAGATAGTGGTATTTATTTTTCTTAGACTTAGGATAGAATAGGATGTTTTAAACTTAAACGCTTATTTATTTTATTTCGGGTCTTTTGTTGTGTCGTTTTAAAGATGTTTTCGAAACACGTAAGTCCATGGCTGTGTTTTTAAGTTAAAGGTTATGTTTTATGGAATTTAAATGATGTCTTCCGCATTCAATGTTTATGGTATGTATACAGTAGCGACCTTAAATTAAGTAGAAAATTTCAGGTTGTTACATAGGGGGTCATGCAAATGTAAACACATGCAATCATGATTTAGGGACCTATCTCTAATCATCTTAAAGGTGGCAGTCTTGGACAAATTGGGTGTGTAGTACTTCCCTACACACGACTCACACGTGCGAGTGTGAATCTCCAGGGTGCTCACACACCCCCTGGACCCTCTGGCCAAGCTAATCTGTAGCGACGTCCGGAGGTCAGCGGAACCCCATAGTGTCATGTGCCTCATGAACACCCTCATCTGTGTGCATTCGCAGCTGTGCGCATTCGCGCTCATCATACGGTGCGTGTCCGCACTCATCATCTCTAGAGGAAGTAACCCTATGCTTATGAACATATAATATGCATGAGATCCCTCTAAATCCATCATAATGTCTCTTCTGACACAACCCTCTAGTCTCATCTCGTTGTTACTCTAGATAACACATACTCGTGGATATTTATATTAATATCATTTTCACGCTCTTAGGGTTGTGTCCTATGTCGATCTAACAACATGATGCAATATGACACTCATCATCATATAGCATGCTCAATATGGAAAACATCATCATATTAAGTTAAACGTCACGCAAGCATCAGACTCATCATATTGCCACAAAGTGCATCAAACATATCAAGTACGACATTCATCAAAATATATATATACTGCGCACAACATCAAGTATCATAACCCACACATTATCATAACTCATACATCATCATAACTCATATACCGCATCGTACGACATAGTTCATACATCATCATAACTCATACAATTTTAATCGATTCTTACTTAATCATATTATTGGTCAATTCCAATCAATTCTTACTCCAACTATTCTTTTTTTTTCTCTTTTGATTTTGTATTTCGGCCTTCTCTATTTTCTCTTTTAGATCTCTCATGTTCTCTTTATTATTTTTTTCTCCTTTTCTGTATTTTTTCTCTTTTAGTTCTTCCAGCTTCCTTTATTTATTATTTTTTCTTTTTTCCTGCATTTCTTCTTTTCTTTTTTTCCTTTTGATTTTGTCTCACGTATTCGGCCTCCTATATATATACATTTTTATCTTTTCTTTTGATTTTGTTAACAATATTCTAGCTCCTCTCTAGTCTTCTCAATTTTCTTGTATTCTAATTAATTCTTCATTCCAAAATCTTTCATTTCTCTTGTTTTCTTTTTTTCTTTTCTTCCTTTAATTCTGTTATCATTTAAATTCACAAATATCACAAAGAATTATCTTTCCTTTCTTATTTACTTGGTATTTTTTTTAAACCAAATCTTTTCTTTCCTAGTATTTATTCTTATTTTCCATTTTTCTCTTTGTTCTGTATTTTTTTTTTATTCTCTTGACAGATATTAGCCTTAGTTATACTTAATTTTCTATAACCGGATAACCAAAATCAAAATAGATGTGCAGGGAACAACAGATCTGATTCTGAATAATTAGACAATAGAAAAGGAAATCTTATTCTGATAGTATAAATAAAGAAGAGATCTGAAAAATGGTACCGTATTAACAAAACAAGATCTCTCTCCAATAATTAAATCTCCAGCTCTCCTGTTAAATCTGGTTGTTGGTATGTTTTTTTTTTCTTTCTTTATTTTTATTGTAGGAACCACAGATGCATCCTGTATTATGATTTGGGATTTTGACTGATGAGTTCGTTAAGAGAGATAGTTGGGAGAGGAGGAGGGGTGAGTGGAGTGTAGTTTAGGGAAAATTATTATTTTAATTATTTAATTATTATTATTATTCTTTTTTTTTGTTGGGTGGAAAAAATAATAATTTTCTTGTTTCATGTTGTTTTCATCCTTAAATAGCTTGTACAAGTAAGAGTAGACCAAAGAAAATGGATGTTAATTCCATAACTGAATATTCTTCCGATGGTCTGTTTCATGTTCTTCTCGTAGCTTCTAAAAGTGAAATACAGCTCCCACAACACTTTTTACCATACCAATCCCAAACACACGAGTCTTCTCCTATGTCATTTTGCTTCCAATAGCTAATCACAGCTTTTTGACCACTCTTAGTTTGTCTAGTATTGGCCTTCTAATTTTTGTGCTTTACAATCAGGACAATGTGTAGGTGGGGGGGGGGGGGGGGAGGGATAATTCCTTCACAATCCATGGCTTGTGGCCTCAGAAGAGAAGAAACTCGCTTACTATCTGCCGGGGCACCTTCTTTGTTTATAAACAGGTAAAACTCAAACATTCATTTATTTTAGTTCAGTTTATTAGATGTTCAAATTATAATTAGTTCATTATGTTTGGATTATAATATGTAACGGTGAAAAAAATAATAATTTTCTTGTTTCATGTTATTTTTATCTTCAAATTGTAACTTGTACAAGTAAACTAGCAGAACAAAGAAGAGAGATGTTAATTCCACAGCTGAATATTTTTTAGATTGCAAGCATTTTCCATCTTTAGCAGATCTGTTTAATGTTATTTTCATCTTCAAATTGTAGCTTTACAAGTGAAACACTTAGATCAAATATTTCACAATAAATAGAGGTGCATAGTAACGCCATGATAAAAAATAGCTCCCACAATACTTTTCACCATACCAATCCCAAACACACGAGAATTCCCCTGTGTCATTTTACTTCCAATAGATAAATCAAACTTTTTTACCACTTTTAGTTTGTCCAGTAGTGGCCTTATAATTTTTGTGCTTACAATCACGACAATGGGTAGGGGGAGGGATAAACTCCTTCACAATCGGCTTGTAGCCTCAGAAGGGAAGAAACTCGCTTACTAACTGCCGGGGCACCTCTTTTGTTTATAAATAGGTAAAACTCAAACATTCATTTATTTTAGTTAAGTTTAATAGATGTGAAAATTATAATTAGTTTATTATGTTTGGATTATAATAGTTAAGGGTGAAAAAAAAAAATTCTTGTTTCAAGTTGTTTTCATCTTCAAATTGTAGCTTGTGCAAGTGAATCAGTAGAACAAAAAAGAGGGATGTTAATTCCAAAACTGAATATTCTTCAGATGGCAAGCATTTCCATCTTTAAGAGGTTTGTTTCATGTTATTTTCATCCTCAAATTGTAGCTTGTACAAGTGAAACACTTAGATCAAATATTCCACAATAAATAGAGGTGCATACTAACGCCATAATTGACAACAACTCCCACACACTTTTCAACATGCCAATCTCAAACACACGAGTCTTTCCCTGTTTCATTTTGCTTCCAATAGCTAAATCACAGCTTTTTGACCACTTTTAGTTTATCCAGCAATGACCTTAAAAGTTTTGTGCTTTTCAACAATGACAATGTGTAGGAGGAGGGATAAATTCCTTCACAATCCATGGCTTGTGGCCTCAGAAGGGAAGAAACTCGATAACTAACTGACCGGGCACCTCCTTTGTTTATAAACAGGTAGAACTCAAACATTCATTTATTTTAGTTCAGTTTATTAGATTTGAAAATTATTAAATGAAATTTCTTGTTTGAAAGAGAATGGTCATAATATTTTTAAAATTGATGTACCTTGTGAAAATGATGTATTTAATTGTGATGAGAAAAATGCATTAATTGATAAAGTTAAGTCTATTGAGCATGATTGTTATGAAAAAGATAAATTAATTAAATTGCTCAAAGAAAATGAATCAAATAATTTGTAACAACTGGGTGGGGCTTAAGAGTCTAAAAGGTTAACAATAGATGTTCAAAAATTAGATAAAATAGGAGGTAAGTTATATGGTGATAAGAGAGGATTAGGCTATATTGATGAATGTTCTACACCTTCAAGTTCTAAAACAATATTTGTTAAACATCTCCTATCATGTCTAAGTCTAACTCATGTAAATTTGTATCTAAGTATGATAAATCTAGATTTGTGCCTATATGTCATTATTGTGGCGTTGAAGGTCATATTAGACCTAAGTGCTTTAAATTGAAAAATTCTCAAAATATTCCTTCAAGAAGAAAATTTTCTCAAAACATAAAGTTCAACCATGTCATAAGAAATAATTTTTTCATTGAAAATAAAACACATAAATTTAGTCTAAGAAATAAATTTTTGCATGATGATGTTTGTTTCTCCTGTGGTAAGTTTGGACATAAAGATTATTCTTGTTACTTATATAAATACAATGTCTTTAATATGAATACAAACATGAAATGGATTCCTAAATGTGTGAAGACTAACTTTCTAGGACCCAAACAAGTATGGTACCAAAAGGTCAATTTTGAATATCTTTGTTTTTAGGTTTGTTTGAAAGCCTCCAAGAAAAAATAAGTGGTACTTGGACAGTGGTTGCTCAAGACACATGACGGGTAGTCAATCCAAGTTTGTGAATCTTTCCAAGAAGGATGGTGGCTTAGTAACCTTTGGTGATAACAAGAAAGGTAAAATAATTGGTAAGGGTACTATAGGTAATAACTCTTTTACTTTCATCGAAAATGTATGGTTAGTTGATGGTTTAAAGCATGACTTACTTAGCATTAGTCAATTATGTGATAAAGGTTTTAGAGTTGTATTTGATAAGAATAATTGCATAATTGAAAATGTTAGTGATAGAAAAGTTTTGTTGGTAGGAAATAGAGATGATAATGTGTATACTATTGATTTAAATGATTGTCCTACAAATGACAAATGTCTTTCGATTTTGCTCTATAACGCTTGGCTATGGCATAGAAGACTAGGACATGCTAGTATGCACTTGATTTCAAATATTTCAAAAAATTCATTAGCTAGAGGTCTTCCTGAATTTAAATTTGAAAAAGATAAAATTTGTGATGCTTGTCAAATGGGTAAGCAAACTAAGTCCTCCTTCAAATCTAAAAATATGATTTATGCTGCTAACCTCTTCAACTATGACTTATTTGGCCCTTCTAAAACATCTAGCTAGGGGGAAATTATTATGCTTGTGTGATAGTTGATGATTTGAAAGATTTACTTGAGTTCAAAATTAAAAAGAATTTTTAATTACTAAAATTAGGAGTGACCATGGAGGAGAATTTGATAGTATGGTTTTTCTCAAGACTTCTCCTCTCCAAGGACTCCTCAACAAAAAGGTGTGGTTGAAAGAAAAATAGTACTTTACAAGAATTTGCTAGATCAATACAATGAGTATAATTTACCTAAATACTTTTCGGTGGAAGCCGTTAATAACGCTTGTTATATTTTAAATAGAGTTTTAAATAACCTTCATTAGATAAAATTCCTTATGAACTATAGCATAACAAAATTCCAAATGTTGGGTATTTCAAAGTTTTTGGTGGTAAATGTTTTATTTTGAACAACAAAGAAAAGCTTGGAAAATTTGATTAAAAAACGGATATTGGTACTTTTCTTGGTTATTCATCTATTAGTAAAGCTTATAGAGTTTTCAACAAGAGAACTTTAGTTATTTAGGAATCTATGCATGTGGTATTTGATGAATCGTGCAATAATATTTCTAATGAGTCTAGTTGTAGTGATGATTTAGAAAGAAATTTTGGAGATTTACTTGTTAGTGACAAAGGCAAGGATATTGTTTCTAGTAAGGAAGAAGTGAGCTTAAAGGAGGAAGGTTCTTCATCAATGACAAAAGAATGGAGGTATGCCTTATGTCATCCCAAGGACTTGATTCTTGGTGATCTCGAACAAGGTGTGAAAACTCGTTCTTTTATTAATTTATTTAATAATCTTGCTCTTGTTTCTCAAATTAAACCAGTTTTAAGGATGCCGAAAATGATGAGTTTTGGATTTTAGCTATGCAAGAAGAACTAAATCAATTTGGGAGGAACAAAGTTTGTTTATTAGTCACTAGCCCTCTAATACTTTTATTATTGGAATCAAATGGGTTTTTAGACATACGAGGGATGAAAATGGGAATATCATTAGAAATAAAGCTAGGCTTGGAGCTCAAGGTTATTGTCAAGAGGAAGCATAGATTATGAACAAACTTTTGCACCCGTTGCTAATTTAGAATCTATTAGAATGTTACTTGCTTTTGCTTCTTACAAAATTTTTATATTGTAACAAATGAATGTGAAAAGTGCCATTTTGAATGGTTATATTATGGAGGAAGTTTATGTAGAACAACCTCCCGAATTTGAAAATGTTGAATTTCTTCATCATGTCTATACGTTGGAAAAAGCTCTTTATGGCTTAAAACAAGCTTCAAGAGCTTGGTATGATAGACTTAGTAATTTTCTTATCGGAAATGATTTAAAATGGGTAAACTCGACACTACACTCTTTATTAAGTAAAGAAAACGATATGTGCAAATATATGTGGATGATATCATATTTGGTTCTACTAATCCTTCTTTATGTGAAGAATTTTCTAAATGTATGCACAGTGAGTTTGAGATGAGTATGATGGGAGAACTTAGTTTCTTTCTTGGACTTCAAATCAAACAACTCAAGGATGGTATCTTCATCCATCCAGAGAAATACACTAAAGATTTGCTCAAAAGGTTTTGAATGAAGGTAAGATTGCAAAAACTCCCATGAGCACATCCACTAAGCTTGACAAGGATGAAAAAGGAAAAAGTGTGGATATTAAAGCTTATCGAGGTATGATTGGATCTTTACTTTACTTGACCGCTAGTAGACCCGATATTATGTTTAGTGTATGTCTTTGTGCTAGGTTTCAATCTTGTCCCAAGGAATCTCATTTACATGCCGTTAAAAGAATATTTAATTTTTTGCTTGGAACTATTGAATTAGGATTGTGGTATCATAGAAATGTTGAATTTAAATTGGTAGGATATTCTGATGCGGATTTTGCCGGAAGCTTGATCGTAAAAGTACGAGTGGAACTTGTCAATTTCTTGGTAGTTCCTTAGTTTCTTGGTAGTTCCTTAGTTTCTTGGTTTAGTAAAAAGCAAAATTCGGTTGCCTTATCTACTACCGAAGCGGAATATATTGCGGTTGCTAGTTGTTGTGCTCAAATTCGTTGGATAAAACAAACTCTCTGTGATTTTGGGTTAAAATTTGACAGTGTGCCTATATTTTGTGATAATACAAACTGCTATTAATTTAACCAAAAATTCTATTCATCATTCTAGAACTAAAGATATTGACATTAGACATCATTTTATTAGGGAGCAGGTGCAAAATGAACATATTATTCTTGATTTCATAAACTCTAATAATCAACTGGCGGATATTTTTACCATGTTAATGAAGAAAGTTTTTGCAAAAATAGGCTTGAGCTTAGTATTATTGATGGTGATATATCTTGAATTTTATAATTTTGTTTATAATTTTTTAAGGCATGTTTTTAGGGGAGCCACTTTGTCATTCTTATTGTATTATTTTTCAACTGTTATTTTTGATGATTACAAAGGGGAGAAAATAAAAAATATATATACTCTAAGTTTGTTGTTTTATAATTTATGAATCATTTATTTGGTGTGAAGTTTCGTAATTTCTTGAGGCATTAATATAAGGGGAGAATATGCTCTTAGTGAAATTTATGATAATATATTAGCATGTTTGATATTATTACATGGACCGTGTATTACTTTGGTTTTTATGATTTTTTCTTGAAATGGTTTGTCATCATCAAAAAGGGGAAGATTGTTGGCTTTTCGGCCGTGGATCCCATTTTAATTAATTTCAATCAATTAATTGATTGATGTTTTAATGATATCAAACCTACTTTTAATTATTAACTATTTTCAGTATTTTGAACTATCCACGGTATAAGGTTGGGAATAACGATTTCAACCACTTTTCAATTACTCAAATTAGAGCTAAAACGAAGAAATTATAGTCGAGACAACATACCCGACGTGATGATATGGCTGCAAAATCAAAATGATGGACAAATAAAAAAATGTCAAAGTAATGACATTTATAATTTTGGAAGAGTAACAAATGGTTGAGTTTTTCTTATTATTATATTTCTAAATAAAATGATTTTTACGTAATATAAATTTGAATCTAAGGGTTACTCACATGAATTTTTATTATTACTATATTATATTATTATATTATTATATTTTAAAATTTTGGTGGTTACTCACGTAACTTTTTATTATTATTATATTATTATATTTATAATAAATTTTGAATGGATTCTACTATTACTCACATTAGTTTTTATTATTATTATATTTAAAAAAATTAAATAAATGAAGTTGGAAACTTTCTTATTTATTTACTTTTAATCTCCACCTTCCATTATTCCTAACACAATCCAATCCAATGATCAATATTAATTCCTACATTTTGTCACTTTTCTTTCCTATATAAACTCATCAATTTCCCCATATTTTAAAACACACTCCCATGAATTCTCCAATCCTCATTTGTTCAAAGTCTCCATTGTTTGTTGCTTTATCCAAGCTTCCAATTTTATTTTTATTCATTCTTGAAAGAGATTTTTTATTCATCTTATTCTTGAGAGAGATTTTTTATTGTATTGTGAGAAAATAGTTCTGAGTGCTCCAAATTGTAAATCTACTCTTGAGAGAGTTGTGGTGTGTTACTATCAAATTCAAATACTTGTATCGATTTGATCTTGCGCCGTGGAAAGGATTGAGTTTGCTCTTGAACTCGTAAAAAGAGTAGCGGTTTGGCTCTGATCCGTGGAAAGAGTCGAGAAAGTTCTTTATTCAAATTCCCAAGAGGCGCTTGGGGAGTGGAGTAGGTCGAGTTTGACCAAACCACTATAAAACTACGGTGTCATCTTTTCTAACTCTTTCCTATTTAATTTCAAAATTATTATTGTGATTTATTGCATGTTCTACTTGATTATTTTTTGACTTCAATTATTTTGTTCTAATAATTATCATCTTTTACTTATTTGTAAAAAGTTTTCATTATTAGAAAAATTAATCAAGTTTAAAAGCTTTTATTGTAAAACCGTATTCACCCCTCTAGGGGGTTGCCATACCAATCCAAGGGTGTTTTCAACTTTTATTGGGAGTTCTTTGATTTGTTGAGTTTTAATATTGTACAAGATTACATGTCCTTTGTTGGCCTCCATTAGAAGTTCATGGGAGCTCACAACCAACCATGACTTGTCAACTCCAGAAATAGGACCAATTGTAAGCAATTTTGACCATGAACTACGAGATTCATCTTTTTCCATCTCTCAAATATCGAAAGTTTTTTCAATTCCTTCATATAGATAATGAAACACAACCATGGATCCATTTAAAATTCTCAAACTCCTTTGCTTCTCCCACCCCTCCTCCTCCTCATCCATTGTAACGACCCTAAATTTCCACATATCTAGAGTCGCCACTAACGTCTCATGCTCATCTCTAATGCAGAATAAAAATCTAAGCATGCTCATCTTTATTAGCAGAAAAATTTAAAACTTCAGAATATATTAAAACATTGGAAAACACTGCCGGACTTACGTGTTTTAAACATCGTGCTGGAGTTCATAAAAGATAAAATAAAACGATTACAAATTAATTAATATAAATGAATGAAATGCAAACGCTCTATCCTAACCAAGACTAGGAATTAAATATGCAACTATCCTATGCACGCGCCACAGTCTCTGATCACGATGCCACCGTTAACCGTACATGGGAGCCTTGCCTTTACCTGAAAAACAATATGGCACACGGCCTGAGTATTTCGTAAGTGACCACACTATAGGGGCCATGCTAATGCAAACACATGCAATCAGGAATAGGGACCTATCTCTAATCATCTTAGGGGTGGCCTCGAGTCTCGGACAAATTGGATGTGTAGTACTTCCCTACACACGACTCACACGTGCGAGTGTGAGTCCCCAGGGTGCTCGCACACCCCCTGGACCCTCTGGTCAAGCTAATCTGTAGCGACGTCCGGAGGTCAGCGGAACCCCAAGTGTCATGCGCCTCATGAACACCCTCATCTGTGTGCTTTCGCACCTGTGCGCATTCGCGCTCATCATAAGGTGCGCGTCCGCACTCATCATCTCTAGGGGAAGTAGCCCTATGCTTATGAACATACAAAATGCATGAGGTCCCTCTAAATCCATCGTAATGTCTCTTCTGACACAACCCTCTAGTCTCATCTCTTTGTTACTCTAGGTAACGCATACTCGTGGATATTTATATTAATATCATTTTCATGCTCTTAGGGTTGTGTCCTACGTCGATCTAGCGACATGATGCAATATGGCACTCATCATCATCTAGCATGCTCAATATGGAAAACATCATCATATTAAGGTAAAAATCATGCAATCATCATGCTCATCATAATGCCACAACGTGCGTCAAACATATCAAGCGTCACTCAACAAAATATGTATATACTGGCACATATCATCAAGCATCATATAATTTATTTAGTCTATCCTATAGTAAGGCCACTTACTTGGTTGGCCTTGGCCGAAGTACTCCCTAAATAGCTAAACGTAAGCTCCCGTTCCGTGAGAGCTGCTTCCTACGTCGTCGGGGTTTGTTTCCTATCACACCGTTCACCACTTTCCGTTAGTATTTCACAATTAATTTACCTATAATTTAATAAATGTGAAATACGGCTCTAAAACAGCCTCGGATACCTTTATCGGAGCCGAAAACAGGTCCGAGAGGGTCGAAACAGTGGAAACCGGGCTGAAAACATGTGAGCCTAGCCAAACAGCCGCTAGAGCCGCCGGAGCGTCACTGGAAGGAGCCCGAGCCGTTTGCGCCGAGTCGAGCCGAGGGACTGCCGCGCCGCTGTGTGACACGTGGCAGCAGCAGAGAAAGCCACGTCGGGCGGTAGTGTCGGGTCGAAGCGCGGGTCGCAGTCTGGTTCGGGTCGTGGTTCGGGTCGCAGGCTGTGGAAGGCTACTGGGCCAAGGCTAATCGTTGGGCCTCGGCTTACTGGGCTGGGCCGCAAGTGTTTGGTTTGCAGGCCGGCTCAATTGGACCGTGAGTCTAGTCTGGGTTGGTTCAACTGAACCGTAGCTTCTGGGCCAGTTTGAGGTTTGGGCCGCTGTAGTTGGGCTGGGCCGAAGGCAGAGGCCAAGGGAGGAACCGGCTGGCTCTCCCGGGTTCTAGGTTCGGGTTGACCCGGATCCGTGGATCTCGTCTTCCTTACCCGACTTCGGCCGATTTTCCGGCGAGCTTTCTCTCTCCTTCCCGCGGCGTTTTCGTTGCTGATTTCGGTCCTCTTCCTTCCCTTTTCCTCTTTGTTCATCATTCTTCTTCCCTTTTTGGGAGTTTTGCGGCCTAAAAGCTCCTAAAAGCCACAGATCTAAGAATCGATTAAGAAACCTAATTTTCGGACCTCGGTTACCGACGACGACGCTTATGAAAGAACACAAAACGCACCCTGAGTTATTGTGCTTTTGTTAGGGATCCCTCTTATGGTGGTAACAGGTCGTTTGGTGTCGGTTTGAGGGTGGTTTGAGGGCTCGTCGGAGAAACTGGACACTCGCCGACGTTTGTCCGAACTCTCTCTCTCTCTCTCGAAATTTTCTCTCTTTTCTTCCTTTGCAGGTGTTCTGAAGATGCTGGGCTGAGAGTGGGCGTGCTGTGGCCGTCGTTTCGCGTGGGTTCCGCGAAACTCGGCGGTCGCCGAAAAACTCGCGGGTTTTCCGGCGACTGAGTTTCTTTTTTTTTTTTCGTTTTCATTTATTTATTTATTTATTTATTTATTATTATTATTATTATATATATTTTTTCTTTCTTTCCCGGGTCGTTACATTATCTACCCCTAAAAAAAACTTTCATCCTCGAAAGTCTCAAATTCTTGTACCAACTCGGGGTATTTCTCTCTTATCTCGTCCTCACGCTCCCACGTGGCTTCCTCACTGTGATGATTCCGCCACAGTACCTTAACGAACGCAATACTCCTGTTGCGTAAGGTTTTTACCTCTCTAGCTAAGATTCTTACTAGTTTTTCCTCGTAGCTCAGATCTTCATTGAGTTGGAGTGGTTCGTAGTCTATTACGTGGATAGGATCCGTAATGTACTTCCTCAGCATCGACACATGAAATACATCATGTACTCCTGAGAGGGCTGGAGGTAAGGCTAACTTATACGCTACCGGACCAACTCGCTCTAGGATCTCGAATGGTCCAATGAATTTAGGACTTAACTTGCCCTTATGTCCGAATCTTAACACATCTTTCATAGGTGCCACCTTGAGGAATACTGGGTCCCCCACCTCAAACTCCAGGCTTTTACGCCTTACATCGGCGTAGCTTTTCTGTCTACTTTGAGCGATACGCATCCTCGCTCAAATTTTCTGGACAGCCTCATTGGTGAGTTGAACCAACTCGGGTCCTACTAATTCTTTCTCTCCTACCTCGTCCCATTATAGTGGGGACCTACACCGTTTCCCGTACAGGGCCTCAAACGGTGCCATTTCAATAGTTGCTTGGAAACTGTTGTTATACGAGAATTTCATTAGGTGGAGTTTGGAATCCCAACTTTCCTTAAAATCTAGTACGCAAGCGCGTAGCATGTCCTCTAGAATTTAGTTTAAACGCTCCGTTTGTCAATCTGTTTGGGGGTGAAAGGCGATACTAAAGTCGAGGCAGGTACCTAGTGCTTTTTGAAGTCCGCGCCAAAACGCTGACGTAAAGCATGGATCCCGATCCGACACTATAGACACTGAGACTCCATGTAGTCTTACTATTTCTTTCACGTACAGTTGTGCTCAATTGTCAACTGTATATGTAACCTTCCCAGGTAGAAAGTGTGCCGACTTGGTCAACCTATCGACAACTACCCAGATCACTGTATAGCCCTTGAGCGTTTTGGATAAACCTACTATGAAGTCCATCGCTATGTTTTCCCACTTCCACTCCGGTATGCTTAGGGGCTGCAACAACCCCGTCGCCTTTTGTCTTGGAGCTTTCACTTGTTGACAAACTAAGCACTTGCTCACAAACCCGGCCACATCCCTCTTCATGCTCTTCCACCAAAAGTGTTGTTTTAAATCTTGGTACATCTTAGTACCTCCTGGATGCATAGCAAATGGTGAGTTGTGAGCTTCCATCAGTATTTCCTTCCTTAAATCTTCTATTGCCGGAACACATAAGCGTCCATGATACAATAGTCCTTCATCTGATGACTTCGAGAATCCATCTACTGGACTTTCGTCTAGCTGTCTTAGGACTTTCTGTAGGTTAGGATCCTCTCGTTGGGAGGTAATAATTCTCTGCCTAAGTGTAGGTTGTACCGTGAGTCGGGCCAGCTGTGCTATGACTCCCTCGGTCGCTACAGCTATGTTGGCTCGCTCGAAATCTCTTTGTACCCTTACTTCCCTCGTAATGAGAGCCGACGAGTGGATCGTCTTCCTACTCAAGGCATCTGCAACCACATTTGCTTTCCCAGGGTGGTACTGGATATCTACGTCATAATCCTTCACCAATTCTAACCACCTTCTCTGCCTCATGTCTAACTCTTTCTGGGTGAAGAAGTATTTCAAACTTTTGTGGTCGGTAAAAATTTGGGTTTTCTCGCCATACAGGTAATGTCGCCAGATTTTCAGCGCGAACACTACAGCAGCCAACTCTAGGTCATGGGTAGGGTAGTTCTTTTCATATTCTTTAAGTTGACGAGATGCGTATGCGACAACCTTGCCGTGTTGCATTAACACACATCCCAGTCCTTTCATGGAGGCATCACTATAGATCACATATCCTTCTGAGCTCTCGGATACTATGAGTACCGGGGCGGTTACCAATCTCTCTTTTAGGTTCTGGAAGCTTGCCTCACAAGCATCATCTCATCTAAATGGCACCCCTTTTTTTGTTAACTTTGTTAAAGGCGAGGATATTTTAGCGAAGTCCTACACGAACCTTCGATAATATCCCGCCAATCCTAGGAAACTCCCTACTTCCGTTACCGTAGTTGGGCGTTCCCACTTTGTGATCGCTTCGACCTTGGTGGGATCTACAGATATTCCGTCCTTTGACACCACGTGTCCTAGGAAAGAGACTTGTCGTAACAAAAATTCGCATTTGGAGAACTTGGCGTACAACTTGTGCTCTCTTAGGGTGGTTAGGACTTTTCGGAGGTGTTCCTCGTGCTCTAGGTCGGTTCTCGAGTATATGAGGATGTCGTCAATGAACACAATCACAAACATGTCTAGGCATTCTTTGAATACCCGGTTCATTAACTCCATAAATATAGCTGGGGCATTGGTGAGGCCAAATGACATCACTACAAACTCGTAGTGACCGTACCTTGTCCTAAACGCTGTTTTTGGTACGTCTTTTTCATTAATCCTAATTTGGTGGTAACCGGACCGAAGATCTATCTTAGAGAATACTGTTGCTTCTCTGAGTTGATCAAACAAGTCTTCTATTCTAGGCAGAGAATATTTGTTTTTTATGGTTCTCTTGTTTAGCTCTCTGTAATCGATGCACAGACGCATCGATCCATCTTTCTTCTTAACAAACAACACTGGCGCACCCCAGGGGGACACGCTAGGTCGAATGAATCCTTTATCTAGTAAGTCTTGCAGTTGCGCCTTGAGTTCCTTCAACTCTGCTGACGCCATGCGATAGGGTGCTTTGGAAATAGGCCCAGCTCCCGGCTCAAGTTCGATGACGAAGTCGACCGCTCGGGAAGGGGGTATACCAGGTAAGTCATCCAGAAATACATCCGGGAACTCGTTTACTATTGGCACGTTTACTAGGGTCTCTTCATTTCCTCTCACGTCTACAGCACATGCTAATATAGCCCATCCACCTTGTTGAACTAACCTCTTTGCTTTCATCATCGAGACTACCTTGGGGGTAATCCCGGTATTTGTGCCTTTAAATTTAAAGGTAGGGCCTGTCGGTGGTGAAAATTTTACTTCCTTTTTGCGACAGTCTATACTAGCTCGATTTTCAGCTAACCAATCCATGCCTAGTATGACGTCGAAATCTGTCATGTTTACCACCATCAGGTCAACGCTTAAAGTTTGGTTCCCTATGATTACTTGGCCATCCTAGACTCTATCCCTAGATACTAAGTCTACCCCCGCAGGGGTGCTTACAGACATTTCATGCAATAAGGGTTCTAATTCGAACCATGCTTGTACAACAAAAGGCATAGAAATAAAGGAATGCGTGGAACCAAAATCAAATAAGGTAAAAGCGAAATGACCTAAAATGGATAGTGTACCTGTCACCACGACGTCGGACCTCCTAGTGTCCTTGCTGGTTGACGCGTATGCCCTAGCTTGAGCTCGCGGTGGTGCTGGTTGATCCGTTTGCTCTACTACTCTGGGCGGGTTTGCTTGTGCTGCAGCATTTCCGGCCGTGCAGTTCACGGCGATGTGCCCCTCTTGACCACATCTATAACACGCTCGGCTGCCAGCCATGCACCTCCCACCGTGTAGTCTTCCACAGATAGTGCACCCTTCTTCTCTCCTCCCTCTGGCCCCATCTTGATTCCTGGGTTCCTGTCATTATGTCGGGGAGGGCGTCGCTCATCCCATCTAGGAGCGGGTCTGTTATTGGAACGGTGCCTACGTGCTGGTGGTGGACGGTCAGAGCCTCCTGATTCATGAGAACGCTTCTGACCAATTATAACTGGCTCTTCACATCGTTTCTCATCCTTTGGTTTCTCTAAAGCCTTGGCAGTTCTCAAGGCTTCCTCATAGGTCTTTGGGTTGAACGCCTCCAACATGCGGCGGATTCTTGGTTCCAAACCCAATACAAATTTCTCTGTCATCTTTTCCTCAGTGTCCACCATGGACAGTGCAAATCTCTTGAGTTTATTAAACTCTCGGTTGTACTTCTCTACTGTGAGTTCTCCCTGTACCAGGTGGGCGAACTCCTACTGCCTTTTAAGTCGCTCTGACTTAGGATAATATTCTTTAAGGAAGGCCTCCTTAAATCGTTCCCAGTTCATTGGTCCCCCTTCTGGGTTAAGGAGGGTTTTGTTATCTCTCCACCATATCTCTGCGTCCTTTTGTAGGACGAAGGTTGCACAGGCGACCTTTTGGTTCTCTGGGCACTCCATAGTCTCAAAGGTGGTTTCCACCGCTAAAATCCACATTTGGGCTTCTATGGGGTCTACCAGGGAACCAGTGAATGGTCGAGGGTCGTATCTCTTGAAATCCCTTATCCAGTTTGAACATCTAACAGGTTGTGGAGGGTTTACTGGGCATTGGCCTGAGCAGTGGCCTGTGCCTGTGCCTGTGCCTGTGCCTGTGCATGTACCTGCGCCTGTACCTGTGCCAGTGCCAACGCCTATGCCTGGGCCTGTGCTTGGGCTTGTTCCTGGGCCTGTTGTAGACTGGCTTGCTGATTGGTTACCAAGGTTTGAATTAGGGCTTGGATGGAGTCACACATTAACCTAGTATTAGCATCTACTCCACCCACTGGGGGTGAAGCTTCAGGTGCGACTTGGAGTGGTAGGGTAGGCTGGGGTGGAGTTTCTACTTGTGGTGGAGATTGTACTGGTGGTGGAGGCTTAGCTTGTAGTGGAGCTAGAGGAGGTAGCTCAACTGGTGGTAAGATTGGGGGCGGCGTAACTGTTATCGGCCCAGTCTCTGATCTTTCTTAAGGTGGGCCCTCTACCGCCACACCTCGTCCTACTTCTCTACGACGGGGTCGCCCCCTTCCTCGTCTTCATCTTCCTCTTCCTCTTTCTCTTCCTCGTCCTCCGGGCATGGTTCTATAAACCAATATAAGGTTGCTTAAGTCTAAGGCCTTAATACTATGCATATATATGTATAACCATACGCACACTATACAATACATCGTAACGCTAAAGAAGTAAACATTCATCATGCTAAGCATCATATCATGCTACTAACAAAATTACTCAGCATGCAACACATGACATCATACTCTTAAATAAATACGTGAAATATCACAACCATTTCAGTAATGTCAACATAAAAAAAAAATGCATGCGCGTTTTAAAACGTTTCTCTTTTCTTATCTTATGCAAGGCGTACCTGACAGTGATGGGGCATCGACGTTGGAACCGTGGAGCGTGCCAAGCCTAAATCGTAGGCTAGTCTACAGAATTTAAAACCTAGAGCTCTGATACCAACTGTAACGACCCTAAATTTCCACATATCTAGAGTCGCCACTAACATCTCATGCTCATCTCTAATGAAGAATAAAAATCTAAGCATGCTTAGCGGAAAAATTTAAAACTTCAGAATACATTAAAACATTGGAAAACACTGCCGGACTTACGTGTTTCAAACATCGTGCTGGAGTTCATAAAAGATAAAATAAAACGATTACAAATTAATTAATATAAATGAATGAAATGCAAACGCCCTATCCTAACCAAGACTAGGAATTAAATATGCAACTATCCTATGCACGCGCCACAGTCTCTGATCACGATGCCACCGTCAACCGTACATGGGAGCCTTGCCTTTACCTGAAAAACAATATGGCACACGGCCTGAGTATTTCGAAGAAATACTCAGCAAGTGACCCCACTATAGGGGTCATGCTAATGCAAACACATGAAATCATGAATAGGGACCTATCTCTAATCATCTTAGGGGTGGCCTCTAGTCTCGGACAAATTGGATGTGTAGTACTTCCCTACACACGACTCACACGTGCGAGTGTGAGTCCCCAGGGCGCTCGCACACTCCCTGGACCCTCTGGTCAAGCTAATCTGTAGCGACGTCTGGAGGTCAGCGGAACCCCAAGTGTCATGCGCCTCATGAACACCCTCATCTGTGTGCTTTCGCACCTGTGCGCATTCGCGCTCATCATAAGGTGCGCGTCCGCACTCATCATCTCTAGGGGAAGTAGCCCTATGCTTATGAACATACAAAATGCATGAGGTCCCTCTAAATCCATCGTAATGTCTCTTCTGACACAACCCTCTAGTCTCATCTCTTTGTTACTCTAGGTAACGCATACTCGTGGATATTTATATTAATATCATTTTCATGCTCTTAGGGTTGTGTCCTACGTCGATCTAGCGACATGATGCAATATGGCACTCATCATCATCTAGCATGCTCAATATGGAAAACATCATCATATTAAGGTAAAAATCATGCAATCATCATGCTCATCATAATGCCACAACGTGCGTCAAACATATCAAGCGTCACTCAACAAAATATGTATATACTGGCACATATCATCAAGCATCATATAATTTATTTAGCCTATCCTATAGTAAGGCCACTTACTTGGTTGGCCTTGGCCGAAGTACTCCCTAAATAGCTAAACGTAAGCTCCCGTTCCGTGAGAGATGCTTCCTACGTCGTCGGGGTTTGTTTCCTATCACACCGTTCACCACTTTCCGTTAGTATTTCACAATTAATTTACCTATAATTTAATAAATGTGAAATACGGCTCTAAAACGGCCTCGGATACCTTTATCGGGGCCGAAAACAGGTCCGAGAGGGTCGAAACAGTGGAAACCGGGCTGAAAACATGTGAGCCTAGCCAAACAGCCGCTAGAGCCGCCGGAGCGTCACTGGAAGGAGCCCGAGCCGTTTGCGCCGAGTCGAGCTGAGGGACTGCCGCGCCGCTGTGTGACACGTGGCAGCAGCAGAGAAAGCCACGTTGGGCGGTAGTGTCGGGTCGAAGCGCGGGTCGCAGTCCGGTTCGGGTCGTGGTTCGGGTCGCGGGCTGTGGAAGGCTACTGGGCCAAGGCTAATCGTTGGGCCTCGGCTTACTGGGCTGGGCCGCAAGTGTTTGGTTTGCAGGCCGGCTCAATTGGATCGTGGGTCTAGTCTGGGTTGGTTCAACTGAACCGTAGCTTCTGGGCCGATTTGAGGTTTGGGCCGCTGTAGTTGGGCTGGGCCGAAGGCAGAGGCCAAGGGAGGAACGGGCTGGCTCTCCCGGGTTCTGGGTTCGGGTTGACCCGGATTTCGTCTTCCTTACCTGACTTCGGCCGATTTTCCGGTGAGCTTTCTCTCTCCTTTCCGCAGCGTTTTCGTTGCCGATTTTGGTCCTCTTCCTTCCTTTTTCCTCTTTGTTCGTCGTTCTTCTTCCCATTTTGGAAGTTTTGCGCCCTAAAAGCTCCTAAAAGCCACAGATCTAAGAATCGATTAAGAAACCTAATTTTCCGACCTCGGTTACCGACGACGACGCTTACGAAATAACACAAAACGCACCCTGAGTTATTGTGCTTTCGTTAGGGATCCCTCTTATGGTGGTAACATGTCGTTTGGTGTCAGTTTGAGGGTGGTTTGAGGGCTCGTCGGAGAAACTGGACACTCGCCGACGTTTGTCCGAACTCTCTCTCTCTCTCTCAAAATTTTCTCTCTTTTCTCCCTTTGCAGGTGTTCTGAAGATGCTGGGCTGAGGGTGGGCGTGCTATGGCCGTCGTTTCGCGTGGGTTCCGCGAAACTCGACGGTCGCCAGAAAACTCGCGGGTTTTTCGGGGACTGAGTTTTTTTTTTTTTTTTTTCGTTTTAATTTATTTATTTATTTATTATTATTATTATTATTATATATATTTTTTCTTTCTTTCCCGGGTCGTTACATTACTGTGATGTCCTACATTGGTTGGGGAGGAGAACAAACCATCATTTATAAGGGTGTGAAAACCTTCCCCTAGCAGACGCGTTTTAAAGCCTTGAGGGCGAGCCCAAAAGGGAAAGCCCAAAGAGGACAATATCTGCTTGCGATGGATCTGGGTCGTTACAAATGGTATCAGAGCCAGACACTAGACGATGTGCCAGCCTTCTCGCTGTTCCCCGAAGGGGGGTAGACACGAGGTGGTGTGCCAGTAAGGACGCTGGGCCCCAAAGGGGGGTGGATTTGGGGGCGGTTCTACATCGATTGGAGGAAGGAAAGAATGCCAGCGAGGACGCTGGGCCCCGAAGGGGGGTGGATTGTGATGTCCCACATTGGTTGGGGAGGAGAACAAACCATCATTTATAAGGGTGTGGAAACCTTCCCCTATCAGACGCGTTTTAAAGCCTTGAGGGCGAGCGCGAAAGGGAAAGCCCAAAGAGGATAATATCTGCTTGCGCTGGATCTGGGTCGTTACATCCATATTAATGAAAGCTTCCGTTCCTCGAGAGTTGCTCCAAAGGTTGTCGGGAGTTGATTCTTATTATAACGTTCATCTTATTTACGTTAATAACTCACATTTTATCATTTTATCATAAATTAACTTAAATTTAGTGATAGGGTGTAAACTGAGCTTATTTGCCTTAAATAAGATAAAAAAATGGGTTGAGGAGGGTCGAAAATGTAGGAAACCATATATTACATATGTATATGGAGCCGAAGTATGTGTTTTTTAGCCAAGAGGCCGCGCCACGTCAAGCCGAAGGAGTCGGCATCCGCATGAGTGAAACCGTGTCATTGCGGGCGAAGAGGCGCGTGTCGGGTGGTGTTTCGGGTGGAGGCGCAGACTTCAGGTCTTGTCCTCGAGTGCGCAGGTCGTGAGGCTAGGCCACGAGGGAGCGCATGTTGGGCCGAAAAGGCATCAATTGCATGCGTGACACGTGTCGCATTCACATGTCGTTTTGGGCCGTCAGATTTAATGGATTGAAGGGGTATGAACCGTCTCCATGTGTGACACATTGGGCTGTCAGATTTTAACGGATATGGATTTACATTATGGATGAACTGTAAAAAAAAAATTAAAACCGCGAAAAATACTTAGTTTTAAATATTCATATCGAATTCAAATAAATTTATAATCTTATCTAATCGTATAGATTAAATTAGGTTGATTGAATTTTTTGAACGTCTAAAAATAAAGGTAAAATTATGATTTTTTTTCTCAATTAAATGTATTTGATATATTAACAAACCAAAAAAAATACTCCTAATCTAATAATTAATCATAAAATCTAACCAAGATGATTGATAATTATTTAAATAGTTGAGATATGAAGAACAGAGTTTCAATATCAAAGAGGAGGGGTGGAAGAAGTGTAGTAGTTTCGAGATTTTGAATGAATCCATTGTTGCCTTTCATTATACATTGGAAATGAGTGAAAAAAACGTTCAATGTTTGGGAGATGAAAAAGGAGGCTGAAAATGGTGTTGTATCGTGGTCAAACCTTTTGACAATTGGTCCTATTTTTGGAATTGAGAAGCCGTTGTTCTTTTTGAGCTCAGATGAATTTTTAATGGAGGATGACTAAGGACGGGTTTAGCAAACTGAAATATGTGGGACTGGATCTGGGTCGGGCAAACCACCCAGATTATCTGTCTCTCTGTTTTCTTTTTTTGTCTCCCTCACCTTTTCTATGGTTGTCGGATTTTGTCGTCCTTGTTGGTAGAGGTTGAAACTCTGATTGTTTTCTTCAGCAAAGTAATAGATCGTTCTTTCGTGAACCTTGGATCTAGAGCTCCAGTTCTTCCAGCGAACCTGGGTCTTTTATTTTTGCTCATCTCTTTAAGTTAAGACTAAATGTTTGTTTGTGATAATTTATTTGTACAAAAGACACGAGGAACCAGGAGGTTCCACTAGGAAGGACTCAAGAGTAGCAAATGTTAGTGGCTCTAACAACGAAGAGACAAGGCCTTGACATAGTTGATCTTCTTGCTCTCTCTCTCGTAAGACTTCTTTCCATAAACTATTAGTAGTCACTTAAAAAAATTATCACGGTCAAATGATAAAATTTTAAAATAAGTATAAAAAATTTTAAAATAGTATCCATCTCCATCCTACATCAACCACTTATACAAACCTACTAGACTAACTAATAAATATATATTAATTATTATTTATCAAAAACAAAATTTATATTATTTATTATTCAAAAGAAAATTTGATTTTTTTTTAATTTATATCATTTATTACCCAAAACAATATCTGATTTTCTTACTAAAATAATATGTTTTTTTATACATTCAATTAATATTTAATTATTTTGTTTTAAATTTTTGGATCATATAAACCGACACTAAACGACACAACTCTTCAAATTAAGATATTTGTTAAAAAAAAAAATGGTATATTTATACATGATGAGTCGATTGAGATTATAAATTGAAAAAAATCACAATATTGACAATTTATATACGAATAGACTCTAAAAATTTAGAAATTAACATTTTTTTTCTTTATAAAATATAAAATTTATGATGAATATTCAGTAAGTTAACAAATTTAAAAAGATAGAAGGAGAGTTTCTAATTATTTTTCTAATTTTTAATGAATTTTAATGACTTAATATGAAATTATATAAATTTATGATCGAATTTTAGTGACTAGTTTTTTTTAATAATATTTTATTATTTTTAGTTTCTTTTATATTATTATTTTTAATAAATTTTAAATTTCTTTTGAAGTGTATATATATATAAATTAATATCTATCCCATTATATAAATTAAATTATTCAAAATATTTATTTATTATTTATTTTTCATATATAGAACAATCATTTATAAAAAAAAATATTTATGAAACTTGTAAAAATTAAAGATAGTTATATTGTTTCAGTTGTAAATTTATAAAATAAAATAGGCAAAGACTTGCCAAATAGATGTTAAACTTATAAAAAAATATTTATTTACTAATTATGACATTCTTTTGACTGTTGTAAATTTATAATTTTGATTAATTTTGATTAATGAAACTAACCTAAATTTATGGTCCAAATGTTTGTGTTGGAGACTTCATATCATTATCGACCTAAATAGTGAGAATGACGGTAGATTTCAAAATTTTGATAATGCTCATATATGACAAATCCACATCATAGGTTGTTTGGATTACATTTTTGAAAATATTGAGATTCGTGTCAAAGGGGGTTTGAGATCCCTCAATTCATGACATTAAATTTTCTCAATTCGTACCAGTATAGATTTACTCGTTGTTCTCTTTATTTAATTCGTAAATACATATATAAGCAATTTATACCTATAATAATATTCTATATATAAAAAAAAATTGAACAATGATTTTAATTTTAGCACACTATCAAAATTTCTCCAACCAAAACTTTAACAATGATTTTAATTTTATCACAGAAAATATCAGTTTTCTACACATTATCATGTCAATCAATATATTTTCTAAAATAAATATATTTTAATATAAAATAAACTTCTCTTCAATTTTGTCACAAAAAAATGTCTGTTTATGGAAGCAATATGAATTTCTTTTGGAAAAAACATAATGCACAATCATTTTCACACAATTGTGATAATGAGCTTATGAGCTGCATGGACTATGTCTTCGAGTGAATTGGACCATAAAATTAAAATGCATCAGCTTTGGATGTTTGAACCAGTGAATTAGGCCATAAAATTAAAGTTCAAAGTTCATGGCAATGATGCCTAGACAAGTGGATTGGGTCATAAAATTAAAGTCGGACCAATTCGTAGGCTAGCCATTACCATTGTACTCATGTGCTTGGACTTTTTGTGATCCTAGGATTGGGCTTTGAATGTCCGGACCATTTCCTGGCTAGCCATTACTATAATTATTATGAGGTCCTCAATTAAAAAGTTTCTATAATTGATTCGAATTATAATACAAAATATTTATAGTTAAAGAGTATTTTATATATTTTTTTAATTATCCACATGTATTTAGAATAAAAAATAAATAGAATGGTTGTTTTGGGCTGTCTTCGTGGACCAATTCGTTGGTTCTACACTTTATTTGTCATTTGATTTAACCTATTTTTGCCCATAGATTTGTTTTAGTACTATGTTATCCAATCGGATTAATTTGGTATTCATGCTAGCTACGTCTGTTAAGTAGCGTCGCGCTAAATATAGTAAATTTGGTATTCATGTTATCCATGGCCGAGATCTATGATTAATTATTTGGTTATTTTTTAGCTTATAATTCTTTTTTGGTCTATGATTAATCTCCTGTTCGTAAAACAAAATTAAAATCGTCGGTTCGTAAAGCAACAAATTTAAACAACCCTATTCGTACAACAAACTTAAAATCGCTTATTCGTAAAACAACAAACTTAAAATCCACAGTTTCGTAGGAATAAACTTAAAATCTCCTGTTAGCAGAACAAACTTAAATACAAACGAAAAATCAACTATTTGTAGATCAAACATAAAATGACTTGTCCTAGAACAAACTTAAATTCCTATTCATAGAACAAACTTAAAATCTTTGTTCTTAGAACAAACTCAAAATTCTAGAACAAACTTAAAATCTCTTGTTCTTAAAACAAACAAATGTAAGATTTTTTGTTAACAATATTATTTCCTCGTGTATCGAGAACAAGCTCTTCACGAAAAAATAGCTTCAAACATGTCTTGATTTCTTTTCTTTTTTTTTTTCACTTGCGACATGTTTATCTTCTTTTTTTCTCTCTCTCCTCACCGTTACAAACCCTAGGTGGCTTTATTATTATTATTTTTTTTTTGTCTCTACTCGTACATTCTCTAATGATTGTCGGATACACGACCACTCTAATGGCGGTTAATATCTTTTTTCTCTCTCTCCTCCTCATTACAAATCCTAAGTGGCTTCAATTTTTTTTTTTCTCTACTCGTGACTTCTCTAATGGAGACGATTGTCTAAAATATCGTGACTTCTCTAATGAAGGCGATTGTTTGCAATAATAGACTAGACTTGAAATAATATCATACTATTATGGAGAGTCGTGTATCGTGACTTCTCTAATGGAGGTGATTGTCTGAAATAATAGACCAAACTTGAAATAATATCATACTATTGTGGAGAGTCGTGTATAAAACAAAACAAGCATATAATGTGCGTCCAAACAATTAATTACATGCTCAATGTGTGTTCAAGGCAACGAGGTGTCGCCCAGACTTGAATTGGTCCAAACGTGTGTCCAAACAATTAATTACATTAATTACATAACGTGTGTCCAAACAATTAATTACATGCTCAATGTGTGTTCAAGGCCACGAGGTGTCGCCCAGACTTGAATTGGTCCAAACGTGTTCAAGGCAACGATTAAATTTCAAAAATGGCGTCACACAGACTTGACCTGGAGACCTTAAATTTCAAAAATGGCATCACCCAGACTTGACCTGGAGACCTTCAGTGTGTTAGATTGACGTGATAATCAACTACACCACGACACCGTTGGAAGCCTCCCTAGAAGGTCAGCCAAACTATAGAGTTAAGCCCAAACTTTCTAGAGCCTAAAGAAAAGCCCGTGGAAACCTACCAGAAATTGGATGCAATGAGAGTCTACAAGTAGGCTGCTTACCGAGTACTTTTTTACTCACTACATTTTAGATTTCTTTTTCAGGTCTTCGCTAACTGTTGCTCGAGGTGGGAGAGCGTTTGAGAGATGCATTGTCACTTGAGGGTCGTTTATGAGTGTTGACCCAGTCTGTGTACTTTGGGTCTTTTATATTTCGTTCGAAACAGTATCCCAAACCCTTTCTCCGTTTGTAACAAACCTTTAACAACACATGTTTGCATTGTCTTTCAATTTGTTCTAGTGGAGGGGTTGTTTGATTTTAAATTGCATTATCTCAATGTTTAATTTAATTTAACTTTTATTTTTATTTTCCTTTCTTTTTGTCATTTTCGTCACGGTTTGAGATTTGAAGCCTCAAAAATCACGTAACAAAAGACTCGATGACTCTACGTCTAGCGAAAACAGTCTGTTGGGCCAATCAATCTAGACCTCTAATACTGAGTTTAGTTCATAAATTTCTTGGCTAAATTAAGCATATGACGTACTCATAATCATTCCACCCTAGTCCTTGTTGATTCCTACCGGTATTTCTTCAATAAAAGTCCAAACAATTAAGGTATTTCAAAGTTTTTTGGTTGCAAATGTTTTATTTTGAACAACAAAGAAAAGCTAGGAAAATTTGATTCTAAGAGGATATTGGTATTTTTCTTGGTTATTCATCTATTAGTAAAGCTTATAGAGTTTTCAATAAGAGAACTTTAGTTATAGGAGAATTTATGCATGTGGTATTTGATGAATCTTGTAATAATATTTAGTCTATTTGTAGCAATGATTTAGAAAGAAATTTTGGAGATTTACTTGTCATGACAAAGGAAAATAAACTCTTTCAAGTAAAGAAGAAGGAGCTTAAATGAGGAGGAAGGAGGTTCTTCATCAGTGCCAAAAGTATGGAGGTATGCATCATCTCATCCCAAGGACTTGATTATTGGTGATCCCGAACAAGGTGTGAAAACTCGTTCCTTTATTAATTTATTTTATAATCTTGCTTTTTTTTTTCTCAAATTGAACCAAAAAGTCTTAAGGATGCCGAAAATGATGAGTTTTAGATTTTAGCTAGGAACTAAATCAATTTGAAAGGAACAAAGTTTGAGACTTAGTCCCTAGGCCCTCTAATATTTCTATTATTGGAACCAAATAGGTTTTTAGAAATTAAATTGATGAAAATGGGAATATCATTAGAAATCAAGTTAGACTTGTAGCTTAAGGTTATTATCAGGAGGAAGGTATAGACTATGAAGAAACTTTTGGGAGATTAGAAGCTATTAGAATGTTACTTCCATTTGCTTTTTACAAAAATTTTATATTATATCAAATGGATGTGAAAAGTGCTTCTTAAATGGTTATATTATGGAGGAAGTTCATGTAAAACAACTTCCTCCATTTGAAAATCAAATCCAATTTTGATTCTCCACATCATGTCTATAAGTTGAAAAAGGCTCTTTATGGCTTAAAACAAGCTCCAAGAGCTTGGTACGATAGACTTAGTAATTTTCTTATTGAGAATGATTTCAAAATGATAAGCTCGATACTACTCTCTTTATTAAAATTAAAGAAAAATATATGTTATTAGTGCAAATATATGTGGCGTTTCTTGCAGGATCAGCAATGAGAAGTTTTCCTCCGCTGTGATTATATTATATTTGGTTCTACTAATTCTTCTTTATGTGATGAATTTTCTAAATGTATGATGAGTATGATGGGAGAGCTCGGTTTCTTTCTTGGACTTCAAATCAAACAACTGATAGATGGTATTTTTCCTAAATCAAGAGAAATATACCAAGGATTTACTCAAAGGTTCGAGTTCAATGAAGGTAAGATTCCAAAAAAAAAAAAAAAAAAGAAAAAAACTCCAATGAGCACATCTACCAAGCTTGACAAGGATTTAAAAGGTAAATGTGTAGATATAAAATCTTATCGAGGTATGATTCGATCTTTAACTTTACTTGACTCATTTACATGTCGTTAAAAAAATATTTAAATATTTGCTTAGGACTATTAATTTAGAATTGTGGTATTCTAGAAATGTTGAGTTTAAATTTGTAAGATATTCTGATGCTGATTTTACGGAAAGTTTACTTGATCATAAAAGTAGTAGTGGAACTTGTCAATTTCTTAATAGTTCATTAGTTTCTTGGTTTAGTAAAAAGAAAAATTTGGTTGTCTTATCTACTACTGAAGCGGAATATATTGCGGTTGCCAGTTGTTGTGCTCAAATTCTTTGTATGAAACAAACTCTTTGTGATTTTGGATTAAAATTTGATAGTGTGCCTATATTTTGTGATAACACCATGCTATTAATCCTGTTCATCATTCGAGAACTAAACATATTAAAATTAGACATCATTTTATTAGAGAACCGGTGAAAAATAGACATATTATTCTTGATTTTGTAAACTCTAATAAACAATTAGCAGATATTTTTACCAAGTCGTTAAATGAAGAATTTTTTTTTTTTTTTGTAAAAATAGGCTTGAACTTGGTATTATTTGCTGCGATATATCTTGAATTTGAATTTGGTATTACTAGGTGTGATATATTTTGTATTTTATAATCTTATTTAAAGGCATGTTATATTTATATTTTGTATTTTATAATCTTATTTAAGGGCATGTTATTAGAGGAGCATGTCATTCTTTTATTATTTTTTATTGTTCTTTTTTATGATTATAAAGGGGAGAAAATTAGAAAAAAATATGCTATAAGTTTGTTATTTTATAATTAATGAATCACTTCGTTTTATTTTATAATTAATGAATCACTTCGTTGTTGTGATGTTTCATAATTCATTGAAGCATAGAGAATAGGGATTTGAGTGAATTTCAAATTTATGATAATATATTAGAATGCTTATCATGATGCATCAATATTATTATTTGGACATCTTCATTATTTTAAGTTTTATGGATCTCATACCCTTTTTCTTGAAATGGTTTGTCATCATAAACAATAAAAAAGAAGAGATTGTTGGCTTTTTGGCCCTTAATCTCAAATTAATTAATTAATTGATGTTTTAATTATTAACAATTCACAGTATTTTGTCCATAGTGTAAGGTTGGGAATAATGATTTCAACGTCTTTTTTGGTTCATTCAAATTAGAGATAAAACGAAGAAGTTCCAGTCAAAACAAATACCCGACGTGATGATGTTAAAATCGTTATTCCCAACCTTACCCCGTAGACAAAATATTGAGAATTGTTAATAATTGAAGATATGTTTGTTATCATCAAAACATTAATTAATTAATTAATTAATTAATTAAAATTAATTAATTTGAGATTAAGGGCCAAGAAGCCAAAATCTCTAATTCCTGATGACCACAAACCATTTCAAGGAAAATAGTATGAAATCCATCCAATCATAAAACTTAAAATAAATAATAATATTGAAGCACGTAATAGGCATTCTAATATATCATCATAAATTTGACATTCACTCAAATCCATATTCTCCCTCTATATTAATGCTTCAATGAATTATCAAACATCACAACAACGAAGTTATTCATTAATTATAAAATAACAAACTTACAATACATTTTTCTTAATTTTCTCCCCCGAAAAAAGAACAATAAAAAATAATAAAAGAATGACATGCTTCTCCTAATCACATGCCTTTAAACAAGATTATAAAATTCAATATATATCACACTGAGTAATACCAAACTCAAATTCAAGATATATCACACCAATAGTACAAAGCTCAAGCCTATTTTTGTAAAAAAATTTCTTCATTTAACGGCTGGATAAAAACATATGCTAATTGATTATTAAGAATAATATGTTCATTTTGCACCTGCTCTCCAGTAAAATGATGTCTAATATTAATATGTTTAGTTAAATTAATAGCAGTTGTATTATCACACGATATAGGCCCACTATCAAATTTTAATCCAAAATCACAAAGAGTTTGTTTCGTCCAAAGAATTTGAGCAACTAGCAACCGCAATATATTCCGCTTAGGGAGTAGATAATCCTACCAATTTAAACTCAACATTTCTAGGATACCACAATCCTAAATTAATAGTCCAAGCAAGTATTTAAATATTCTTTTGACGACATTTAAATGAGATTCCTTAAGACAAGATTGAAACCTAGCACGAAGACATACACTAAATATAATATCAGGTCTACTAGCAGTCAAGTAAAGTAAAGATTCAATCATACCTCGATAAGATTTTATATCTACACATTTACCTTTTTCATCCTTGTCAAGCTTGGTAGATATGCTCATTGGAGTTATTATAATCTTACCTTCATTGAACTTGAACCTTCTGAGTAAATCCTTTGTGTATTTCTCTTGATTTAGGTTCTGAGTAAATCCTTGGTGTATTTCTCTTGATTTAGGTTCTGAGTAAATCATTGGTGTATTTATCTTGATTTAGGAAGATTTGTTTGATTTGAAGTCAAAGAAAGAAACTGAGCTCTCTCATCATACTCATCCTACATTTAGAAAATTCTTCACGTAAAGAAAGATTAGTACAACCAAAGATAATATCATCCACATATATTTGCACTAATAACATATCTTACATTTAGAAAATTCTTCATGTAAAGAAAGATTAGTACAACCAAAGATAATATCATCCACACATATTTGCACTAATAACATATCTTTTTCTTTAATTTTAATAAAGAGAGTAGTATCGAGCTCACCCATTTTGAAATCATTCTCAATAAGAAAATTACTAAGTCTATCGTACTAAACTCTTAGAGATTGTTTTAAGCCATAAAAAACTTTTTTTTCAACCTATAGACATGATGTGGAGAATCAAAATTTTTAAATAAGGAGGTTGTTTTACATAAACTTCCTTCATAATATAACCATTTAAGAATGCACCTTTAATATTATATAAAATTTTTGTAAGAACAAATGCAAGTAACATTCTAATAGTTCTAATCTAGTAACGGGTGCAAAAGTTTCTTCATAGTCTATACCTTCCTCCTGACAATAACCTTGAGCTACAAGTCTAGCTTCATTTCTAATGATATTTCCATTTTCATCCATTTTATTTTTAAAAACCCATTTGGTTCTAATGATGGAAATATTAGAGGGCCTAGAGACTCATTCCCAAACTTTGTTCCTTTCAAATTGATTTGGTTCAATTTGAGAAACAAAAGCAAAATTATTAAATAAATTAATAGAGGAACGAGTTTTCCCACCTTGTTCACGATCACCAATAATCAAGTCCTTGGGATGAGATGAGGCATACTTCTATACCTTTGGCACTAATGAATAACCTTCTTCCTCCTTTTGGTTTAAGCCCACTTTTTCTTTTCACTGAGATAAATGTCCAAAATTTCTTTCTAAATCATCACTACAAATAAATCATCACTACAAATAGACTCATTAGAAATATCATTATAAAATTCATAAAATACCACATGCATAGATTCTTCTATAACTAAAGTTCTTCCATTGAAAACTCTATAAGCTTTACTAGTAGATGAATAACCAAGAAAAATACTAATATCGGTCTTAAAATCAAAATTTCCCATATTTTCTTTGTTGTTCACAATAAAACATTTGCAACCAAAAACTTTGAAATACACAATATTTAGAATTTTATTATGTCAGAGTTTATAAGGAGTTTTATCAGGATCTAATTAAAATTCTATTTGAAATATAACAGGCGATATTAACCGCTTCCGCCAAAAAAATATTTCGGTAAATCATATTCATTTAATATTGATCTAGCAAATTGTTGTAAAGTACGATTTTTTTTTATTTTTTTTTTCAACCACATCCTTTTCCATCTTTTCTTTGTTGTTCAAAATAAAACATTTGCAGCCAAAAACTCTGAAATACACAATATTTAGAATTTTATTATGTCAAAATTCATAAAGAATTTTATCAAGATCTAATTAAAACTCTATTTAAAATATAAAGGTGATATTAACGGCTTCCTCCAACCACACCCTTTTGTTGAGGAGTCCTTGAGAGAAGTCATGATAATTGTTGAGGAGTCCTTGAGAGAAGTCATGATAAAAATCATTCTCTTTACAAAAATTTTCAATTTTCATACTATCTAATTTTCCTCCATGGTCACTCCAGTAATTAAAAAAATCTTTTTCATTTTGAACTATTTTACAAAACTAGCAAATCTTTTTAACAAAACATCATTTTTATGTTTTATCATCCAAACTCAAGTAAATCTCGAAAAAAAAAAAATACATTTTCAATGAGAGTACCGAAGTCATTACCTATAGTACCCTTATCAATTATTTTACCCTTCTTGTTGTCGCCAAAAGTTACTCAGCCACCATCCTTCTTGTAAATACTCACAAACTTGGATTGGTTTCCCATCATGTATCTTGATCAACCACCGTCCAAATACCACTTATTTTTTCTTGGAGGCTTTCAAATGAACCTATAAACAAAGATATTCAAAATGGACCTTTTGGTACCCATACTTGTTTGGGTTCTAACAAGTTAGTCTTCACAAATTTAGGAATCATGTTTGCATTCATATTAAAAAAACTTACCACACGAGAAACAAACAACATCATGCAGGGATTTATTTCTTGGACTAAGTTTATGTATTCTATTTTGAATGGAAAAATTATTTCTTAAAACATTGTTAAATTTTATATTTTGAGAAAATTTTCCTTCCGAATGAATGTTTTAAGAATTTTTCAATTTAAAGCAATTAGGTCTAATATGACCTTCAACACCACAATAATGACATATAGGCACAAATCTAGATTTATCATACTGAAATACAAATTTGCATCTGTTAGGCTTAGACATAATGAGGGATGCTTTAGCAAATATTGTTTTAGAACTTGAAGAAGTAGAACATTCATCAATATAGCGTAATCCTCTTTTATCACCATAAGACTAACATGAAGGAGTAGAACATTTATCAATATAGCCTAATCCTCTTTTATCACCCTAAGGCGGCTTACATGAAGGAGTAGAACATTCATCAATATAGCCTAATCCTCTTTTATCACCCTAAGGTGGTTTACATGAAGGAGTAAAACATTCATCAATATAGCCTAATCCTCTTTTATCACCCTAAGGCGGCTTACCTGAAGGAGTAGAACATTCATCAATATAGCCTAATCTTCTTTTATCACTCTAAGGCTTACATGAAGGAGTAAAACATTCATCAATATAGCCTAATCCTCTTTTATCACCCTAAGGCGGCTTACCTGAAGGAGTAGAACATTCATCAATATAGCCTAATCTTCTTTTATCACTCTAAGGCTTACATGAAGGAGTAAAACATTCATCAATATAGCCTAATCCTCTTTTATCACCCTAAGGCTTACATGAAGGAGTAGAACATTCATCAATATAGCCTAATCTCACCCTAAGGGGGCTTACATGAAGGAGTAAAACATTCATCAATATAGCCTAATTCTCTTTTATCACCCTAAGGCTTACATGAAGGAGTAAAACATTCATCAATATAGCCTAATCCTCTTTTATCACCCTAAGGCTTACATAAAGGAGTAGAACATTCATCAATATAGCCTAATCCTGAGCACCTATAGTTAACTTTTTAATAGACTCTTTAGCCTTACTAAGTTCTTGCATAGTATTTGATTCCTTTTCTTTGAGTAATTTAATTAACTCATTTTTTCACAACAATTATGCTCAAGAAATTTAATTTTATCAATTAATGCAGTTTTCTCATCACAATCAAATACATGTTTTTTTCCGGGTATATCAAATTTTACCCGAGTTACTTTAAATAATTGAATAAAGACTTATTTTTAATAATTGAAGCCTTATATTTCTTTCGAAGCATAAGATGCTTTGAATCAAGTTTTTCTAAATCAAGTTGGATCTCCTCAACAATTTTAAATAATTCATCATAAGATGAGATTCAAGAATTACCTGTCTTCTTCATCCTCTTTGTTACCGTGAGCCATGACTTCATCCTCTTTGTCACCGTGAGCCGTGACTTCATCCTCTTTGTCACCGTGAGCCGTGACTTCATCCTCTTTGTCACCGTGAGCCGTGACTTCATCCTCTTTGTCACCGTGAGCCGTGACTTCATCCTCTTTGTCACCGTGAGCCGTGACTTCATCCTCTTTGTCACCGTGAGCCGTGACTTCATCCTCTTTGTCACCGTGAGCCATGACTTCATCCTCTTTGTCACCGTGAGCCATGACTTCATCCTCTTTGTCACCGTGAGCCATGACTTCATCCTCTTTGTCACCGTGAGCCATGAAGCAAAAATTTGAGTCAGTTCAAGAGTTTTCCAAATTTCATATGCTAAACAACACATAGATACTCTGTTAAATTAATCACTACTTGGGGCACAACAAAGACAATGTAGAGCACTAGCATTAAATACATTTATTTTATATCATGCTCATCAAATTCATTCTCTCATCTAAGCTCCTCAATATTATAAACAATTTTTATTGGAATATAAGGGTCTTTACTATCATTTAAGCAAATAAAATTTCATTCTAGCTCTCCTTGAATATAAGGGCCTTTACTAAGATTTAAGCAAATAAATTTTCATTCTAGCTCTCCTCGAATATAAGGGCCTTTACTAAGATTTAAGTAAATAAATTTTCATTCTAGCTCTCCAAATAAATTTTCATTCTAGCTCTCCTCGAATATAAGGGCCTTTACTAAGATTTAAGTAAATAAATTTTCATTCTAGCTCTCCAATACGTATAATTTGTTCCATCAAAATAAGGAGGTCTAGAAGTTGAAACCGTTTTTAACACAGATTTTCCATAAGCTCTAAAAATAAAGTTTATATAAAAAAAAAATCAATAAGAGCAACTGCTCTGATAATTGTTGGATCGTATAACAACCTAGAGGGGTGAATAGGGTTTCAACAATATAATTATTAATTTTTTTTAATAACAATAAAACTTGATACCATGCAATACCATAGAATAAAACTTAACAATAATTCAAATAGAAAAAGGGTTAGAAAATATAACACCTTAGTTTTATAGTGGTTCCGTCAAACTCGACCAACTCCACTCCCCAAGTGCCTTTGGAAATTTGAATAAAACTTTCTGACTCTTTACTAGGATCAAAGCCCAACCGCTACACCGCTTCTTTTACGAGTTCAAGAGCAAATTCAATTCTTTCCACGGCTCAAGATCAAACCGATACACCGCTCTTTTTATGAGTTCAAGAGTAAATTCAATTCTTTCCACGGCTCAGGATCAAACCGGTACATGTCTGAAACTTTATAGAAACACACCACACACCACAACTCTCTGAAGGAGTGGATTTACAATTTTCTCAAGAAATAAAATTGGAAGCTTGAGAGAGAGCAACAATGGAGGCTTTTAAAAAAAAGTTTTAGATCGAGGAAACTATGAAACTATGGGAGTTGTGTATTGTGTTCTATGATCTGTGTGTTGAAAAATATGAAGAATATACATCTCTCTCAAAATAGAATAAACAAGAAATAAAATTGGAAGCTTGGGAGATAGTAACAATGAGGCTTTTAAAAAAAAGTTTATGATGGAGAAAACTTGGAGGCTTTTAAAAAAAAGTTTAAGATCGAGGAAACTATGAAACTATGGGAGTTGTGTATTGTGTTATATGCTCTGTGTTGTGTTCTATGCTTTGTGTGTTGTGTTCTATGCTTTGTGTGTTGTGTTCTATGCTTTGTGTGTTGTGTTTTATGGTTTGTGTGTTGTGTTCTGAAAAATATGAAGAGATGATGAGTTTAAATAGTGATCAAGTCCTAAAAATAGGAATTGATACGTACCACTAAAACATGAACGAGACTTTAACCACTAACACTAATATTTATTTATTTTTAAATTTACCATAAAAAATTATAGACCACATGTTTCATTTAAATAAATATATATATATATTATATATTATTTTAAATAAATATTAAAAAAAATTTAAATTCATTTTTATTATATATATTATACATATTTAAATGTAATAATATAATAAAAAAATGTTAATGAAAACAGAGTAACAATTTAAAAAAGTAATGGAACAGTTTTATAAATCTAATTAAAATCATTAAAATGTAATTGAAATAATTTTATAATTCAAATATTTTCCTCTCTCAAAACTAGTTTTCGTAATTAAAATCATTATAAATGTAATTGAAATAATTTTCTTTCTTAACCTAAAACTTTGATTGTTACTCTACAAAGTTATAAATGTCATACTTTTATTGGTCCATGATGTCAATTTTGCCGCTGGTTCATGATGTCAATTTTGTCACCACATTATCACGTCAGGTATCTTGTTTTGACTGAAACTTCTTCATTTTATCTCTAATTTGAGTGAACTAAAAAAGACGTTAAAATCGCTATTTCTAACCTTACACTGTGGACAAAATACTTAAAATTGTTAATAATTGAAGATAGATCTGTTATCATCAAAACATCAATTAATTAATTTGAGATTAAGGGCCAAAAAGCCAATACAATGTGTGTTCGAGGGCACGGTTCTTGGGCTAATCAAGCTCTAAGGATCTTAAACTTTCTCGTAGAACAATGTGTGTTCGAGGGCACGGTTCTTGGGCTAATCAAGTGAACTAAAGACCTTCAGTGTGTTAGATTGATGTGATAATCAAATACACCACGACACCGTTGGAAGTTTCCCCATAAGGTCAACCAAACTATAGAGTTAAGCCCATGTTGAGTTTTATGTCCTAAAACTCATAGTTTGTAAACAAAAACATATTCTATTTTCAATAAAGTTATTATTGATGTTTATTCAGTAACGATTGTTATTGAATAAAGTGAATTTTACGACCATTAATCTAAATCCAATAAACTAAGAACACTCTAGCTATAGTATGATTACTTGAACTATATGTAGAGACATAAGAGTGAATCAAGTTCAAGTATATAGTCAAAATGATCTATAGTACAGGGATAAGGCTGAGTACCTTATCCTGGAGACACTATGGATGTGGCCCACTTTGTATATGATATAAACAATGTGATCACTAAATTGTACATGTGGAGATATGTGAGTGGGGGCATCCTATGCAATGAGTATTGCATAAGATCGGACCATGAAGAAAATCACTCTTACTTTATAATGTCGTTTACTGTTGAGACTAATTTTTTCATTCGATGACCTTGGTAACTCGACATTAATCCTTAGATAACTATGAACTCCTGTTTATTCGAAATTATTCTTAGATTTGCATGGGTGAAAGTGACTCGAGTTTGCCGACTCAATAAGCCTCCCATTTCAGGGTTAAGATTGGGTGAATAGCTGGGAACATAGGGTGCAAGATAGAACTCACTCCTACCCGCTTTTAGGGATAGTAGAGAGGTTGTTCCCTTAAGTACTGACTCCAAGTCTTGAACAAGGGGCCCCACCCTCTCATTGGCTCGAGAGGGATTCGGTTTGGTGGTTGGACCACAAACCAATTGTTCATTAGAGGATCAGTGGGACTTAAGGAACAAGAAGTAACTTTAGGGGTAAAACGGTAAATTGACCCAACTCTAGTTACGAACAACCTGTGAAGGATCGACTTGCTAATCATAGTTATATCAAATGGACAAAAATATATCTATAGTGAGGGGAGTGCAACTACTAGGCTATAGTGGAGTGTCCTAGTAGTTAACGAATGTTGGTTAACTGGGTTAATGAGTTTAGCCAGTTAATCTCGGATCATTGGAGCCCATGATCTATAGGTCCATTAGGTCCCCCTGCTAGCTCATATCGGACTAAACCTTAGAATAGTGTGACGAGTGAGTTCGAAGTGTTCGAATTCAAATTAGGGAATATGCACTACATATATACGATATATTTAACCGCATTTTTGTTTTAATTACGAATTAAACAAAATTTGAAATTAATTATTTAAATTAATTGTTGAATTATAATGGAATATTGAGTGTTAATATATGGTTTAACCAAACTTGCATGTTTGCCACATAATCCCACAAATTTGAGTGGAATTTTGAGTATCAAAATTTGGTTTAACCAAACTTGCATGTTTGCCAAATAAACCCCACAAATTTGAGTGGAATTTTGAGTGTCAAAATTGGGTTAACTCAAACTTGCATGCTTGACACATAATCCCACAAATTTGAGTGGAATTTTAAGTAACATTTGGTAATATCAAATTTGCATGAACATGCAAATATGACTCTATAAATAGAGTGATCAAGTACATGTAAATCCTTCTTGAAAAACTTTGAGAAAATCTCTCAAAACTCTCTCTCTTTGCATATACAAAATTCCTATCAATTTTAGTCACTCACCGGATTCCACAATCCCGTTTTAAGGCCGTAGAATAGTAGGGAAGACACTAGTGGTGATTCGAAACCGGTTCATGAGAAAAAATGAATTTGAACTACAAAAGGTTAGTATTCAAACTCATTCGGTTTTAATGCTTTTGAGCATGATAGCTAATTTACTATAATTGATGTACTTAGAGTGCCTAAGATCCAAATTGCTTCCGCACGTGTTATAGTAACACCATCAATTGGTATCAGAGAAAGTTTTAGGCACTTTATTTACATTAATTTGAGCATGGTGGATACCATCTCATGAATGAAATTTTGTGGTTGCTAAAGTGGATGTTTATGGTTTTGGTATTTTTTTTTATGCTTCCATTTGATACAATTACTGTAATTGGCCTAATGTGTATGGGTTTTAATGAGTGAAGAAAGGTCTATAATTTTTATGGAGTCCTTAGCGTCCATTTTAGGTTGTAATTAATCGATAATGGAAACAAAAGCAAGCTGAACCAAAGAAGATGGAAGAGGCGGTTTGGGTGTTTTTCTGCTGGTTGGGATCCGGTTCAACATTTTTAAGGGTTGGTTCGATCGATTCGTGATCCTCGAGAGTGGTTCACGTTAATTTCAAATTATTAATGTAATAATTAGTTAATTGCTTGCTTTAAAATGCCAAAACCAGTCCACTTTAGTGTGTTTAATTAATTATGCATTGTGAATGTATGTTTTAATTAAATAGAAAATGTATTTGCATAAAGTATGTCATATAGATTTAAAATCCCACCATAGGCTAAGCATGTTTCATGCATTACAAGTATGTTATAATGTATATGCATAAAGTATGTCATATAGATTTAAAATCCCACCATAGGCTAAGCATGTTTCATGCATTACAAGTATGTTATAAGTGTTATAACGTAAAGTATGCATGTTTAGGGTTCCATGAGTGATAGATATAAATTGTTATATTATTGCATGGAATGGATGATTTTATAATTGTTATATAAAGCATGTTAGATGCATGTTATAGGTTATTTTCAACGTCATAAAACGAGATAGACGTTAAAATCTATAACACAGATAAATGCATGCTCACTTAAGGTTAACAACCAAGCACGATCAATTTTAATAGTTAAAATAGGTCGATATCTTGTGAAACTGCGGTTATAAGGAAGCTCACCTGGCACGATCTTTTCTAAGGCTAGAGGTACTTAAGTTGACGGTTTACGGAACACCTACTACCTGGGGATCAGGTCAGTACTTGAGCTTAGTTAGCCCAGTTTATAAGCATGCGTGAGTGATGTAAGATTTTTTTTTTTAAATAAAAAATCACCTAGACATCATAGGTAAAAATCCAGTATAAATGTTATACTTGGAAAAATCATCTAGACTTAGGTTATATTTAATTAGCCGGAATATACCTAAGTAATAAGTATACCCAACCATCTAAAATACATAATGGGAGGAAAAAGGTATATGAGATACATAGTTTTCTTTTTATGCTCTCTGGAAAATTCACATCGTGAGATTCATGCTCGGTCTCGTGTCGCCCTGGGAGCGGCCTCCATTCGGAAGGTATTTGCACGAGTCAATAACAATGTGAATAGATAAAGTATTTATAGTAAGTGAGAGAAGGAAGTATATCAACACATCCAATGGTCTCCACCACTAGGTTGCATCGTGAGATTCTCATGTTCTGTCTGCATGTTGCCCTAGAGCAACTACCCATTCGGAGGGTCGTAACATGTAAGGACCGGGTTGACTCGATGGCTCTAAAAGGCGGGTAAATTTTTCCTTCTTGATAAAACCATTAAAATTTAAAACAGAATTTAATTATAATCAAAATAGTGTGCAATACAACATAATAGTTAAAAAACATAATAAGGAATAGACACAAAACATTTTAAAACAAAGGTTTGAGAACGACGGGTGAGGTTAGTCTATGGCACCTGCTCAAGAGTCCGCTTCTGACCTTGACCAGCTCCTTATCACCTGGAAAAAAAAATGGAGAATAAGGAATGAGTACAAGACTCAGTAAGTAGCCTACTTGTAGGCTCTTAATCGTGTCCTTGATATGTTCGGGCACCACATTCTTTGTTCTTACTTGTTCTTGATCTTGTTCTTGTTGTTAGTACTTAGGCCCTTTTAATTCTTGTTCTTGACTTGGGGTTCTTATCTTGATCTTTCTTGATGACCTTGATCCTTGAATCCTAAAACCTTGGTTTTCCTTTAAAGCCTTAGTACTATGGTTTTTGGTTCTTAGTCCTTTGTTCCTGGTTCTTGTCCTTAGAACTAGGATCTTGATCCTTGTTCTATTCCTTGATCTTTCTCTTGTTCTTGGTACTTTCTTGGTTCTTGTTTTGTTCTTGATTCGTTCTCCAAGACACTCCCCCTAGGATTTACGGCATTAGACATGTACCTGACTTGTGTCCAAGGCTTCATGTGTTCCAAGTGACACAGCCTTAACCTACATCCAAGGCTTCATGAGTTCCAAGCGACGTAGTCTTACTGCATCTTAGAGTTTGCCCTTCGATACGGTCTGCTTAATCCTATGCCCAAGGCTTCATGCGTTCCAAGCGGCATAGTCTGAAAACTACACCCAAGGCTTCTTACGTTCCAAGCGATATAGTCTTAATACTGCATCAAGGGCTTACCCCATAATACAGTCTGCTTAACCTATTCCCAAGGCTTCATGCGTTCCAAGCGGCATAGTCTGAAAAACCTACATCCAAGGCTTCTTACGTTCCAAGCGATGTAGTCTTAATACTGCATCAAGGACTTGCCCTATAATACAGTCTGCTTAACATACGCTCAAGGCTTCATGCGTTCCAAGCAGCGTAGTCTAAGTCATGAGCATGCTGTACCGTGGGAGGTCTTAGAAGGTTCTTGATTCATGGCTAAGGTAACGTACTCTCTTCTTGTTCCTACGTGACTTTAGACTACTCCCTTTAATAGACCGTAAATGTAACGACCCGGGAAAGAAAGAAAGAAAAAGAAAATATTATATATATATATATATATTATATATATAATAAATGAAAAAAAAAAAAAAAAAAAAAAAAAAAAAAAACCCAGTCGCCGGAAAACCCGCGAGTTTTCCGGCGACCGCCGTGTTTCGCGGAACCCACGCGAAACGACGGCCACAGCACGCCCACCCTCAGCCCAGCATCTTCAGAACGCCTGCAAAGGGAGAAAAGAGAGAAAAATTTCGAGAGAGAGAGAGATTTCGGACAAACGTCGGCGAGTGTTCAGTTTCTCCGACGAGCCCTCAAATCACCCTTAAACCGACACCAAACAACCTGTTACTACCGTAAGAGAGATCCCTAACGAAAGCACAATAACTCAGGGGCATTTGGTGTTATTTCGTAAGCGTCGTCGTCGGTAACCGAGGTCGGAAAGTTAGGTTTCTTAATCGATTCTTAGATCTATGGCTTTTAGGAGCTTTTAGGCCGCAAAACTCCCAAAAAGGGAAGAAGGACGACGAACAAAGAGGAAAAGAGAAGGAAGAGGACCGAAATCGGCAACGAAAACGCCGCGGGAAGGAGAGAGAAAACTCGCCGGAAAATCGGCCAAAGTCGGGTAAGGAAGACGAGATCCACGGATCCGGGTCAACCCGAACCCAGAACCCGGGAGAGCCAGCCCTTCTCCCCCCTTGGCCTCTGCCTTCGGCCCAGCCCAACTACAGCGGCCCAAACCTCAAACCGGCCCAGAAGCTACGGTTCAGTTGAACCAACCCAGACTAGACCCACGGTCCAATTGAGCCGGCCTGTAAACCAAACACTTGCGGCCCAGCCCAGTAAGCCGAGGCCCAACGTTTAGCCTTGGCCCAGTAGCCTTCCACAGCCCGCGACCCGAACCACGACCCGAACCGGACTTCGACCCGCGCTTCGACCCGACACTACCGCCCGACGTGGCTTTCTCTGCTGCTGCCACGTGTCACACAGCGGCGCGGCAGTCCTCGGCTCGGCTCGGCGCAAACGGCTCGGGCTCCCTCCAGTGACGCTCCGGCGGCTCCTCCGGCGGCTCCAGCGGCTGTTCGGCTCGGCTCACCTGTTTTCAGCCCGGTTTCCACTGTTTCGACCCTCCCGGTTCTGTTTTCGGCCCCGATTAAGGTATCTGAGGCCGTTTTAGAGCCGTATTTCACATTTATTAAATTAGGTAAATTAATTGTGAAATACTAACGGAAAGTGGTGAACGGTGTGATAGGAAACAAACCCCAGCGAAGTAGGAAGCAGCTCTCACGGAACGGGAGCTTACGTTTAGCTATTTAGGGAGTACTTCGGCCGAGGTCAACCAAGTAAGTGGCCTTACTATAGGATAGGCTATATAAATTGTATGATGCTTGATGATATGTGCCAGTTTATACATATTTTGTTGAGTGACGCTTAATATGTTTGACGCACGTTGTGGCATTATGACGAGCATGATGATTGCATGATTTTTACCTTAATATGATGATGTTTTCCATATTGAGCATGCTAGATGATGATGAGTGCCATATTGCATCATGTCGTTAGATCGACGTAGGACACAACCCTAAGAGCATGAAAATGATATTAATATAAATATCCACGATATGCGTTACCTAGAGTAACAAAGAGATGAGACTAGAGGGTTGTGTCAGAAGAGACATTACGATGGATTTAGAGGGACCTCATGCATTTTGTATGTTCATAAGCATAGGGCTACTTCCCCTAGAGATGATGAGTGCGGACGCGCACCTTATGATGAGCGCGAATGCGCACAGGTGCGAAAGCACACAGATGAGAGTGTTCATGAGGCGCATGACACTATGGGGTTTCGCTGACCTCCGGACGTCGCTACAGATTAGCTTGACCAGAGGGTCCAGGGGGTGTGCGAGCGCCCTGGGGACTCACACTCGCACGTGTGAGTCGTGTGTAGGGAAGTACTACACATCCAATTTGTCCGAGACTGGAGGCCACCCCTAAGATGATTAGAGATAGGTCCCTATTCATGATTGCATGTGTTTGCATTAGCATGGCCCCTATAGTGGGGTCACTTACTGAGTATTTCTTCGAAATACTCAGGCCGTGTGCCATATTATTTTTCAGGTAAAGGTAAGGCTCCCATGTACGGTTGACGGTGGCATCGTGATCAGAGACTGTGGCGCGTGCATAGGATAGTTGCATATTTAAAATTCCTAGTCTTGGTTAGGATAGGGCGTTTGCATTTTATTCATTTATATTAATTAATTTGTAATCGTTTTTGTCTTTTGAACTCCAGCATGATGTTTGAAACACGTAAGTCCGGCAGTGTTTTTCAATGTTTTAACGTATTCTGAAGTTTTAAATTTTTCCGCTAGTAAAGATGAGCATGCTTAGGTTTTTATTCTGCATTAGAGATGAGCATGAGACGTTAGTGCGACTCTAGATATGTGGAAATTTAGGGTCGTTACAGTTGGTATCAGAGCTCCAGGTTTTAGATTCTGTAAACTAGCCTACGATGTAGGCTTGGCACGCTCCACGGTCCCAACGTCGATGCCCCGTCACCGTCAGGTACGCCTTGCATAAGATAAGAAAAGAGAAACGTTTTAAAACTCGCATGCATTTTTTTTTTATGTTGACATTACTGAAATGGTTGTGATATTTCACGTATTTATTTAAGAGTATGACGGCATGTGTTGCATGCTGAGTAATTTTGTTAATAGCATGATATGATGCTTAGCATGATGAATGTTTACTTCTTTGGCGTTACGATGTATTGTATTAAGGCCTTAGACTTAAGCAACCTTATATTGGTTTATAGAACCATGCCCGGAGGACGAGGAAGAGGAAGACGAGGAAGGGGGCGACCCCGTCGTAGAGAAGTAGGACGAGGTGTGGCAGTAGAGGGCCCACCTCAAGAAAGATCAGAGACTGGGCCGGTAACAGTTACGCCGCCCCCAGTCTTACCACCAGTACAGCCTCCACCACAAGTAGAACCTCCACCCCAGCCTACCCTACCACTCCAAGTCGCACCTGAAGCTGCACCCCCAGTGGGTGGAGTAGATGCTAATACTAGGTTAATGTGTGACTCCATCCAAGCCCTAATTCAAACCTTGGTAACCAATCAGCAAGCCAGTCTACAACAGGCCCAGGAACAAGCCCAAGCACAGGCCCAGGCACAGGCGTTGGCACTGGCACAGGTACAGGCACAGGTACAGGCACAGGCACAGGCACAGGCACAGGCACAGGCCACTGCTCAGGCCAATGCCCCAGTAAACCCTCCACAACCTGTTAGATGTTCAAACTGGATAAGGGATTTCAAGAGATACGACCCTCGACCATTCACTGGTTCCCTGGTAGACCCCATAGAAGCCCAAATGTGGATTGCAGCGGTGGAAACCACCTTTGAGACTATGGAGTGCCCAGAGAACCAAAAGGTCGCCTGTGCAACCTTCGTCCTACAAAAGGACGCAGAGATATGGTGGAGAGATAACAAAACCCTCATTAACCCAGAAGGGGGACCAATGAACGGGGAACGATTTAAGGAGGCCTTCCTTAAAGAATATTATCCTAAGTCAGAGCGACTTAAAAGGCAGCAGGAGTTCGCCCACCTGGTACAGGGAGGACTCACAGTGGAGAAGTACAACAGAGAGTTTAATAAACTCAAGAGATTTGCACCGTCCATGGTGGACACTGAGGAAAAGATGACAGAGAAATTTGTATTGGGTTTGGAACCAAGAATCCGCCGCATGTTGGAGGCGTTCAACCCAAAGACCTATGAGGAAGCCTTGAGAACTGCCAAGGCTTTAGAGAAACCAAAGGAGGAGAAACGATGTGAAGAGCCAGTTATAATTAGGCAGAAGCGTCCTCATGAATCAGGAGGCTCTGACCGTCCACCACCAGCACGTAGGCACCGTTCCAATAACAGACCCGCTCCTAGATGGGATGAGCGACGCCCTCCCCGACATACTGACAGGAACCCTAGGAATCAAGATGGGGCCAGAGGGAGGAGAGAGGAAGGGTGCACTATCTGTGGAAGACTACACGGTGGGAGGTGCATGGCTGGCAGCCGAGCGTGTTATAGATGTGGTCAAGAGGGGCACATCGCCGTGAACTGCACGGCCGGAAATGCTGCAGCACAAGCAAACCCGCTCAGAGTAGTAGAGCAAACGGATCAACCAGCACCACCGCGAGCTCAAGCTAGGGCATACGCGTCAACCAGCAAGGACACTGGGAGGTCCGACGCCGTGGTGACAGGTACACTATCCATTTTAGGTCATTTTGCTTTTACCTTATTTGATTCTGGTTCCACGCATTCCTTTATTTCCATGCCTTTTGTTGTACAAGCAGGGTTCGAATTAGAACCCTTATTGCATGAAATGTCTGTAAGCACCCCTGCGGGGGTAGACTTAGTATCTAGGGATAGAGTAAAGGATGGTCAAGTAATCATAGGGAACCAAACTTTAAGCGTTGACCTGATGGTGGTAAACATGACAGATTTCGACGTCATACTAGGCATGGATTGGTTAGCTGAAAATCGAGCTAGTATAGATTGTCACCAAAAGGAAGTAAAATTTTCACCACCGATAGGACCTACCTTTAAATTTAAAGGCACAAATACCGGGATTACCCCCAAGGTAGTCTCGATGATGAAAGCAAAGAAGTTAGTCCAACAAGGTGGATGGGCTATATTAGCATGTGCTGTAGACGTGAGAGGAAAGGAAGAGACCCTAGTAAACGTGCCAATAGTAAACGAGTTTCCGGATGTATTTCCGGATGACTTACCTGGAATACCCCCTTCCCGAGCGGTCGACTTCGTCATCGAACTCGAGCCGGGAACTGGGCCTATTTCCAAAGCACCCTATCGCATGGCACCAGCTGAGTTGAAAGAACTCAAGGCGCAACTGCAAGACTTACTAGATAAAGGATTCATTCGACCTAGCGTGTCCCCCTGGGGTGCGCCAGTGTTGTTTGTTAAGAAGAAAGATGGATCGATGCGTCTGTGCATCGATTACAGAGAGCTAAACAAGAGGACCATAAAAAACAAATATCCTCTGCCTAGAATAGAAGACTTGTTTGATCAACTCAGAGAAGCAACAGTATTCTCTAAGATAGATCTTCGGTCCGGTTACCACCAAATTAGGATTAATGAAAAAGACGTACCAAAAACAGCATTTAGAACAAGGTACGGTCACTACGAGTTTGTAGTGATGTCATTTGGCCTCACCAATGCCCCAGCTGTATTTATGGAGTTAATGAACCGGGTATTCAAAGAATGCCTAGACATGTTTGTGATTGTGTTCATTGACGACATCCTCATATACTCGAGAACCGACCTAGAGCACGAGGAACACCTCCGAAAAGTCCTAACCACCCTAAGAGAGCACAAGTTGTACGCCAAGTTCTCCAAATGCGAATTTTGGTTACGACAAGTCTCTTTCCTAGGACACGTGGTGTCAAAGGACGGAATATCTGTAGATCCCACCAAGGTCGAAGCGATCACAAAATGGGAACGCCCAACTACGGTAACGGAAATAAGGAGTTTCCTAGGATTGGCGGGATATTATCGAAGGTTCGTACAGGACTTCGCTAAAATATCCTCGCCTTTAACAAAGTTAACAAAAAAAAGGGGTGCCATTTAGATGGGATGATGCTTGTGAGGCAAGCTTCCAGAACCTAAAAGAGAGATTGGTAACCGCCCCGGTACTCATAGTACCCGAGAGCTCAGAAGGATATGTGATCTATAGTGATGCCTCCATGAAAGGACTGGGATGTGTGTTAATGCAACACGGCAAGGTTGTCGCATACGCATCTCGTCAACTTAAAGAATATGAAAAGAACTACCCTACCCATGACCTAGAGTTGGCCGCTGTAGTGTTCGCGCTGAAAATCTGGCGACATTACCTGTATGGCGAGAAAACTCAAATTTTTACCGACCACAAAAGTTTGAAATACTTCTTCACCCAGAAAGAGTTAAACATGAGGCAGAGAAGGTGGTTAGAATTGGTGAAGGATTATGACAGTAGATATCCAGTACCACCCTGGGAAAGCAAATGTGGTTGCAGATGCCTTGAGTAGAAAGACGGTCCACTCGTCGGCCCTCATTACGAGGGAAGTAAGGGTACAAAGAGAGTTCGAGCGAGCCAACATAGCTGTAGCGACCGAGGGAGTCATAGCACAGCTGGCCCGACTCACGGTACAACCTACACTTAGGCAGAGAATTATTGTCTCCCAACAAGAGGATCCTAACCTACAGAAAGTCCTAGGACAGCTAGACGAAAGTCCAGTAGATGGATTCTCGAAGTCATCAGATGAAGGACTATTGTATCAGGGACGCTTATGTGTTCCAGCAATAGAAGATTTAAGGAAGGAAATACTGATGGAAGCTCACAACTCACCATTTGCGATGCATCTAGGAGGTACTAAGATGTACCAAGATTTAAAACAACACTTTTGGTGGAAGAGCATGAAGAGGGATGTGGCCGGGTTTGTGAGCAAGTGCTTAGTTTGTCAACAAGTGAAAGCTCCAAGACAAAAGACGGCGGGGTTGTTACAGCCCCTAAGCATACCAGAGTGGAAGTGGGAAAACATAGCGATGGACTTCATAGTAGGTTTACCCAAAACGCCCAAGGGCTATACAGTGATCTGGGTAGTTGTCGATAGGTTGACCAAGTCGGCACACTTTCTACCTGGGAAGGTTACATATACAGTTGACAATTGGGCACAACTGTACGTGAAAGAAATAGTAAGACTACATGGAGTCCCAGTGTCTATAGTGTCGGATCGGGATCCACGCTTTACGTCAGCGTTTTGGCGCGGACTTCAAAAAAGCACTGGGTACCCGCCTCGACTTTAGTACCGCCTTTCACCCTCAAACAGATGGACAAACGGAGCGTTTAAACCAAATTCTAGAGGACATGCTACGCGCTTGCGTACTAGATTTTAAGGAAAGTTGGGATTCCAAACTACACCTAATGGAATTCTCGTATAACAACAGTTTCCAAGCAACTATTGGAATGGCACCGTTTGAGGCCCTGTACGGGAAACGGTGTAGGTCCCCACTGTGTTGGGACGAGGTAGGAGAGAAAGAATTAGTAGGACCCGAGTTGGTTCGACTCACCAATGAGGCTGTCCAGAAAATTCGAGCGAGGATGCGTACCGCTCAAAGTAGACAGAAAAGCTACGCCGATGTAAGGCGTAAAAGCCTGGAGTTTGAGGTGGGGGACCCAGTATTCCTCAAGGTGGCACCTATGAAAGGTGTGTTAAGATTCGGACATAAGGGCAAGTTAAGTCCTAAATTCATTGGACCATTCGAGATCCTAGAGCGAGTTGGTCCGGTAGCGTATAAGTTAGCCTTACCTCCAGCCCTCTCAGGAGTACATGATGTATTTCATGTGTCGATGCTGAGGAAGTACATTACGGATCCTATCCACGTAATAGACTACGAACCACTCCAACTCAATGAAGATATGAGCTACGAGGAAAAACCAGTAAGAATCTTAGCTAGAGAGGTAAAGACCTTACGCAACAGGAGTATTGCGTTCGTTAAGGTACTATGGCGGAATCACCATAGTGAGGAAGCCACGTGGGAGCGTGAGGACGAGATAAGAGAGAAATACCCCGAATTGGTACAAGAGTTTGAGACTTTCGAGGACGAAAGTTCTTTTTAGGGGTAGATAATGTAACGACCCGGGAAAGAAAGAAAGAAAAAGAAAATATATATATATATATATATATATATATATATATATATATATATATTATATATATATAATAAATGAAAACGAGAAAACGAAAAAAAAAAAAAAAAACCCAGTCGCCGGATGTGGGGATGCCCAGCACATGTGTTGGTGCAAAACACTAAGAAAATAGAACGTCATTCAAAATTATGCCTATTCATAGGATAACCCCAAAGAGACGAAAGGTGGTCTATTTTATGACCTCAAGAAAACAGAGTGTTTGTATCAACAAACGCTATTCTTAGAGAAAGACCACATAAGAAATCATCAACCTCGCAACAAACTAGTATTGAGTGAGATTTCTAAAGAAGCTACTAATAAAAACAAAAAGAGTTGTTGATCAGGCTGGTCATTCAACAAGAGTTGTTGATGGAGCTGACACTTCTGGTCAATCACATCCTTCTCAAGAGTTGAGAATGCCTCGATGTAGTGGGAGGGTTATAACTCAACCCGATCGTTACTTGGGTTTGCAGAAACACAGGTCATCATACCTGATGATGGCGTTGAGGATCCATTGACTTATAAACAAGCAATGAATGATGAAGATATATATCAGTGGATCAAAGCGATGAATCTTTAAATGGAGTCAATGTACTTCAATTCAGTCTGAGAACTTGTAGATCAACCAGATGGGGTAAAACTTATTGGTTGCAAATGGATCTACAAGAGGAAACGAGACCAAGCCAGTAAGGTACAGATCTTTAAAGCTCGACTTGTAGCAAAGGGTTATACCCAAAGAGAGGGGTGGACTATGAAGAAATCTTCTCTCCTGTTGCTATGCTTAAACAGATTAGAATACTCTTTTCCATTGCCACATTTTATGATTATGAAATTTGGCAAATGAATGTCAAGACAGCCTTTCTAAACGGAGATCTTGAGGAGAGTATGTATATGGCTCAACCAGAGGGGTTCATTGAACAGGATCACGAGCAAAAGGTTTGCAAGCTTAAAAGATCCATTTATGGGTTGAAGCAAGCATCTCGATCTTGGAATATAAGGTTTGATACTGCGATCAAATCTTATGGCTTTAAACAAAATGTTGACGAACCTTGTGTTTACAAGAAGATAGTCAATTCTACAGTAGTTTTCCTGGTGTTGTACGTTGGCGATATCCTACTCATTGAGAATGATGTGGAATTTCTGACTGACATTAAGTATTGGCTAATGACACAATACCAAATAAAACATTTGGGAGAGACTCAGTTTGTTCTTGGAATCCAAATTGTTCGGAATCGTAAGAACTAAACACTAGCATTGTCTCATGCATCATATATCGAAAAAATGTTGGTTCCATATAAGATGCAAGACTCCAAGAAAGGATTATTACCTTTCAGGCATGGAGTTCATTTGTCGAAGGAACAAAGTCCTAAGACACCTCAAGAAATTGAGGATATGAGACATATTCCCTATGTATCAGGAGTCGGTAGTCTGATGTATGCCATGTTGTGTACCTGACCCGACATATGCTATGTTGTGGGAATTGTAAGCAGATATCAGTCCAATCCGGGACATGCTCATTGGACTGCCGTTAAAAATATCCTCAAGTATCTTAGGAGAACGAGGGACTATATGCTAATGTACGACACTAAGGATCTGATCCTTACAGGATACACTGACTCAGATTTTCAAATCGATATCAATTTGAGGAAATCGACATCGGGATCTGTTTTCACTTTAAACGGAGGAGCAATAATATGGATAAGTATAAGGTAAGGTTGCATTGCTGATTCCACCATGGAAGCTTAGTATGTTGCTGCTTGTGAAGTAGCGAAAGAATCAGTATGGCTTAGGAAGTTCTTAACTGATTTGGAAGTCGTTCCAAATATGCATCTGCCAATAACTCTTTGTTGTGATAACAGTGGAGCAATTGCAAATTCTAAAGAACCAAGAAGCCATAAGCGAGGAAAACATATTGAGCGCAAATATCATCTCATAAGGGAGATTGTGCAACGAGGAGATGTGATCGTCACACAGATAGCTTCTGAGCACAACATTGCTGATCCATTTACAAAGCCCCTCACGGCTAAAGTGTTTGAAGGGCACCTAGTGAGTATAGGACTATGAGTTATGTAATCTAGAGCAAGTGGGAGAAAATGCATTGGTATGTGATGCCCTAGTTCATTGTATTTATGTCTTTCTCTCTACTCAACATTATAAAATCTCACTAGAGTTTTAGTCCAAGTGAGAGTTTGTTGGGTTTTATGTCCTAAAACTCATAGTTTGTAAACAAAAACATATTCTGTTTTCAATAAAATTATTATTGATGTTTATTTAGTAAAGATTGTTATTGAATACAGTGAATGTTACGATCATTAGTATAAATTCAATAAACTAAGAGCACTTTGGCTATAGAATGATTACTTGAACTATATGTAGAAACATAAGAGTGGATCAAGTTCAAGTATAAAGTCAACATTATCTATAGTATAGGGATAAGGCTGAGTACCTTATTCTGGGGACACTATGGATGCGGCCCACTTTTGTATATGATATAAACAATGTGATCACTAAATTGTACATGTGGAGACATGTGAGTGGGGGCATCCTATGCAATGAGTATTGCATAAGATCGAACCATGAAGAAAACCACTCTCACTTTATAATGTCGTTTACTATTGAGACTAATTTTTTCATTCGATGACCTAGGTAACTCGATCTTAATCTTGAGCTAACTATGAACTCCTGTTTATTCGGAATTATTCTTAGATTTGCATGGGTGAAAGTGGCTCGAGTTTGCCGACTCAATAAGCCTCCCATTTCAAGGGTAAGACTGGGTGAATAGCTGGGGACATAGGGTGTAAGATGGAATTCACTCCTACCCGCTTCTAGAGATAGTAGAGAGGTTGTTCCCTTAAGTACTCCAAGTCTTGAACAAGGGGCCCCACCCTCTAATTGTTCCGAGAGGGATTCGGTTTAGTGGTTGGATCACAAACCAATTGTTCATTAGAGGATCAGTGGGACTTAAGAAACAAGAAGTAACTTTAGGGGTAAAATGGTAAATTAACCCAGCTCTAGTTACGAACAACCTGTGAAGGATCGACTTACTAATCATGGTTATATCAAATGGACAGAAATATATCTATAGTGAGGGGAGTGCAACTACTAGACTATAGTGGAGTGTTCTAGTAGTTAACGAATGTTGGATAACAAGGTAAATGAGTTTAGCCGGTTAATCTCGGATCGTTGGAGCCCATGATCTGCAGGTCCATTAGGTCCCCCTGCTAGCTCATATCGAACTAAACCTTAGAACAGTGTGACGAGTGAGTTCGAAGTGTTCGAATTCAAATTAGGGAATACACGCTAAATATATACGATATATTTAACCGCATTTTGTTTTAATTATGAATTAAACATAAAGAGAGAATTGGAAATATTTAAATATTTTAATTATGAATAGGGATTTATAATCAATACGAATCCATTTGGATTGACATTTTATTTCATGTTAAATATTAATTAAATTTTTTATTTAATCATTTAATATTATTTTGATTTGAAATTAATTGTTGAATTAAAATAAAGAAAGTCAAAATGTTGACTTCACCTAATTGAAAAATACATGCTTGAGTGTTAAAATTTGGTTTAACAAAACATGCATGTTTGCCCAAGAAACCCCACAAATTTGGTTAACTTGAACTTGCATGCTTGCCACGTAATCCCACAAATTTGAGTAGAATGTTAGTGTCAAAATTTGGTAATCTCACGTTTGCATAACATACAAATATAACTCTATAAATAGAGTGATCAACCTGCATGTAAAGTTTGCTTGAAAAACTTTGAGAAAATCTCTCAAAACTCTCTCTTTTACCCCTACTAAATTCTTATCAAGTTTAGTCACTCACAGGATTCCACAATCCTATTCTAAGGTCGGAGAATAGTAGGAAAGACACTAGTGGTCGTTCAAAACCGGTTCGTGGGGAAAAAAGGAATTTAAACTAGAAAAGGCTAGTATTCAAACTCATTTAGTTTGAATGTTTTTGAACATGCTAACTAATTTACTTGAACAAACTTAAAATCCCTCTTGGTAGAACAAACTTAAATTATTTGTAACTTAAAATTCAGGTTCTTAGAACAAACTTAAAATACGTTCTTACAACAAACTTAAAATCTCATGTTCTTATAATAAACAAATATAAAAGCACCTATAAAATCACTGTTATTAGAACAAATATAAAATCAGAGGTTCGTAAAATAAACTAAAAAACACCTATTCTTAAATCAAACTTAAAATCACTTGCTCCTAGAACACACTTAAAATCCCTTCTTGTAAAACAAACTTAAATTCTCTGTTCATACAATAAACTTAAAATCCAAACAAACTCAAAATCCAAGAACAAACTTAAAATAACATTTTTGTTTGTGCCACAAACTTAAAATCTTGGTAAAAAAACTTGAAATTCTTTATACTTCAAACAAACTTAAAATTTACTAGGTTCAAACTTAAAATCCCAATTTTAAAATTAACGGTAAAAAAAACTTAAAACATGTCCTGATATTTTTTTTCTCTCCTCACCACCACTCAAACTCTGGTTTATCTTCTTTTTTCTCTCTCTCCTCAGGGTTACAAACTCTAAGTGGCTTTATATTTTATTTTTGTCTCTACTCGTGACTTCTCTAATGGAGGCGATTGTCAGAAATGCGACCACTCTAATGGCGGTTAATGTCTTGTTTCTCTCTCTCTTCACCATTACAAACTCGAAGTGGCTTTATATTTTTTTTTCTGTCTCTACTCGTGACTTCTGTGATGGCGGCGATTGTCGAAAATAATAGACCAGAGCTACTCATATTAATATTGAACTTTTGTTATAAAACAATACAAAACATAGAAATATGACCATAACACCTCCCATCTCAGATCTGAAAAGTGAAGGATGAAAATGAGAAGGAAGTTGTAGTAAGACTCTAAAAAAATCGATTGGCATGGACTAGAGGTGACCCCAAAGATGAGTGAGTACTGGAACACCATCAATCTCAGCAATTCAGCCATTGTGACCTTGTAAAAATAAATAAAATGTTTAGTTTTGAATTAGAAGGTATTTATAAAATACAAAATAGTTCAAATGTGTATTTACACTCCACCAACCCCGGGTGGAATTAAATTCACCACCTAACAAATGATTCATAGTATTCATATAATAAATATATAAATATTTTGGGTAAAAACAATATTATTTTGGATAAAAAAATAATAAACCTATTTTAAGTAAAAAATATCTAATATTATTTTGAGTAAAAAAAATATAATAGAAATATGTTTTTGAGTAAAAATATAAGATGTTTTAGTAGAACAAATTTAAAATTCATTTTGTTGGATACAACAAACTTAAATTTTTCTGTTAGTAGAACAAACTTAAAACAATCGGTTCATAAACAAACTTAAAATTATATGTTCATAGAACAAACTTAAAATCGCCGGTAGAACAACAAACTTAAAATGGCTCCTAAGTAGAACAACAAACTTAAAATCACCAATTCATAGAACAAACTTAAAATCTCATATTCTAACAACAAACTTAAACTCGCCAATTTGTAAAGCAACAAACTTAAAATCCACTATTAGTACAAGAAACTTAAATTTTCCTTATAACAAACTTAAAGCAGTCAGTTTATAAACAAACTTAAAATCTCATGTTGCGTACAATAAACTTAAAAATGCCCGTTCATAGAACAAACTTAAAATCTCCTGTTCTTAGAACAACAAACTTAAAATCTCATGTTTGTACAATAAACTTAAAATCGCATGTTCATAGAACAAACTTAAAATCGAACAACAAATTTTTAATGGAGGACGACTTTGATTGTGCCAATTTTGTTAGCACCAATTGCCCTCCTAGTCGCATGACCCTTTTTGTTGCTCCTAAGTAGCTGGTTCACAAGTCATCCCCTCCCAAATGTGTTTTTTATTTTTATTTTTGTTGTCTTTGTGTTCTATAATGTCATTATTCTCTGCTCTTACTTTTAAGGTGTTTGTCTTTTCTCCTTCTTCATGTTCTTCATGTTCTATTAAAAGAAAGTGTTGTTAGTGTGTTACTTTTCTCTATTTTATGTTGTGATCAAGAGATTATGAATTAAATTAGCATGTTGGAGTTATTCTATTGGAAAAAAGAATTAAAAAAAATTATAACCTTGGAAATAATCGTGACCAAATGATTAATACAACTTAAATAGATCATAACAACAGAGTGCAAAGCAGATTTGAACATCAATGCACCTTTTGAAATTAAACATCAATGCACCTTTTGAAATTAACCAACTGACTTCATTAAGAAAAATGAGAATTTTGAAATTATTTGAGGATGCATTTTGTATTGCACTCATAACAATCTTTTAGGAGATAAGAATATTATCTTTGAATACGATAAGCTGCGTTTCATGAAATACAGAACAATATTAAGTTGTGTGAAGATGAAATTGAAACTTTTGAAATCTAAATATTCCATAAAATAAAATAGGTGAATTTAATTACCTAATTTTTTCTAAGGGATGCCTAAAGTATTAGATAGGTTTTAATATGGTTCTAGTTCAAGTCCCTTAATATTATGGGTTAGAATAGCTCAAGAATTAACTTAGTTGTGTATAGTGAAACTTATTTTGTTAACAAATGGTCAGGATGATTGAGTGGTCTAAGGTGCCAGACTCAAGTTCTACTCTTCATGAAAGGGTGTTAGTTCATCCATTATTTTATTATGTTCCAGGAGAAGGGATGGGCTGTTGCTGGCAAACAAAGGAAAAGGGATGGGGCTGTTGTTGGCAAACAAAAGAGGAAGGGATGATGGGGGAAGGGATGGGGTTGTTCTGGCAAACAAAGGAAAAGGGATAGGGTTGTTGTTGCTGGCAAACAAAGGAGGAAGGGATGAGAGGAAGGGATGAGGTTGTTGCTGCTGGCAAACAAATGAAAAGGGACGAGGAAGGGACGGGGTTATTGTTGTTGGCAAATAAAGGAAAAAGGATGGGGCTGTTGGTGGCAAGAAAAGGGATTGGGGCGATTGCTGGCAAACAAAGGAAAAGGGATGGGGCTATTGCAGGCAAGAAAAAGGATGAGGCTGTTGCTAGCAAACAAATGGAATTCTAAAACCAAGAAAAGGAATTGGGGCGGTTGTTGGCAAGAAAAGAGATGAGGTTGTTGCTGGCAAACAAATGGAATTTCTGAACCAAGGGATTGGGCAAACAAGGGTGGAATTCTAGAACCAAAAAAAGGGACAGGGCAAACAAGGGGCTGTTGCTGGCAAACAAATGGAATTCCAGAACCAAGAAAAGGGAAAGGATGGGGCTGTTCTGGCAAACAAATTGAATTACAGAACCAAGAAAATGGATGGGATAAACAAGGGTGCAATTCAAGAACCAAGAAAAGGGAAGGGATGGGGTTATTGCTGGCAAACAAATGGAATTCTAGAACCAAGAAAAGGGATGGGACAAACAAAGGAAAAAGAAGGGTAATTCCAAAAAACAAAGGAAAAAGAAGGTAATTCCAGAACCAAGAAAAGGGATGGGGTAAACAAAGGAAAAGAGATGGTAATTTCCGAACCAAGAGAAGAGATGAGGCTGACAAACAAATGGAATTCCAAAACTAAGAAAAGGGATGGGGCTATTGCTATAAACAAAGGAAAAGAGATAGGTAGGGATGGGGCTATTGCTATCAAACAAAGGAAAAGGGATAGACTATTGCTAGTAAACAAATGGAAAAGGGAGGGTAATTCCAGAACCATGGGACTGTTGCTGGCAAAGCTGGCAAACAAATGAAAATGGGATGGTAGTTCTAGATGGCAAACAAATGAAAAAGAGATGGTTGGAAAAGGGTAATTCCAGAACCATGGGGCTATTGCTCGCAAACAAATGAAAAAGGGAGGGGGCAAAAAAGGGATAGGGCTGTTGGCAAACAAATGAAAAAGAGATGGTAATTCCACAACCAAGAAGAGGGATGAGGTTGTTGCTGGCCAACAAACAAAAGAGATGTAAAAGAAAAGTTTAAATGGATGAGGGTAATTCCAGAACTAACACATTCGAGAACTAACCAAGAAAATGAATAGTAATTTCAGGGCATGGTAAAGGAATAGTAATTTCAGAGATGAGATGTTAATTACAGAACCAACAAAGAAAATGGATGAGATAAGTAATTCCAGAACCAACAAAGAAAATATTGAAATTGAAATCACTCTGATACCAATTTGTCAAAAGTTTAAAGGGGTGTCGAAAGGGAGAGGGACAAGGAAACAAAGAAGTGAAAAGTTATTACACAATAACTCACATAATAAATTGTTTTATGTTTCTTTCTTCTCCCTTGTTCTTTCTTCTCCCTGCACATTTTCATTACACAATAACTCAGATAATAAATTGTTTTATGCTTCTTTCTTCTCCCTGCACATTTTCATTTTCTCCCTGCACATTTTCTTTCTTCTCCTGGCACATTTTCTGTCGAAAGGGAGAGGGACAAGGAAACAAATAAGTCAAAAGTTATTACACAATAACTCAGATAATAAATTATTTTATGCTTCTTTCTTTTCCCTTATTCTTTGCACATTTTCAAAAGATACATGGAATCACTCTGATACCAATTTGTCAAAAGTTTAAAGGGGTGTCGAAATGCAGGGGACAAGGAAACAAAGAAGTCAAAAGTTATTACACAATAACTCAGATAATAAATTGTTTTATGCTTCTTTCTTCTCCCTGCACATTTTCATTCTTCTTCCAGCACATTTTCATTCTTCTCCCTTGTTTTTTCTTCTCCCGGCACATTTTCTTTCTTCTCCATGCACATTTTCATTCTTCTCCCTTCACATTTTCATTTTCTCCCTTGTTCTTTCTTTTCCCTACACATTTTCATTTTCTCCCTGTACATGCTTTAATTCTTTCTTCTCACTATACATGTTTTAATTCTTTCTTCTCCTTGCACATTTTCAAAAGTTTCATTCTTCTCCCTGCACATGTTCATTCTTCTCTCTTGTTCTTTCTTCTCCTTGCACATTTTCAAAAGTTTCATTCTTCTCCCTGCACATGTTCATTCTTCTCTTTTGTTCTTTCTTCTCCCTGCACATTTTCATTCTTCTCTTTCTTCTCCCTTGTTCTTTCCCTATACATTTTCATTCTTCTCCCTGCACATTTTCATTCTTCTCCCTGTACATGCTTTAATTCTTTCTTCTCCTTGCACATTTTCAAAAGTTTCATTCTTCTCCCTGCACATGTTCATTCTTCTCTCTTGTTCTTTCTTCTCCTGCACATTTTCATTCTTCTCCCTGCACATTTTCATTCTTCTTTCTCCCTTGGTTTTTCTTCTCCCTGCATATTTTCATTCTTCTCTTTCTTCTCCCTACACATTTTCTTTCTTCTCCCTGTACATTTTCTTTCTTCTCCTTGTACATTTTCATTCTTCTCCTTGCACATTTTCAAAAGTTTCATTCTTCTCCCTGCACATTTTCAAAAGATACATGGAGGCTTTAATTCTTTCTTCTCCCTGCATATTTTCAAAAGTTTCATTATTCTCCCTGCACATTTTCATTTTCTCTCTGCACATTTTCATTCTTCTTTCTCCCTTGTTCTTTTTCTCCCTGCATATTTTCATTCTTCTCTTTCTTCTCCCTACACATTTTCTTTCTTTCTTCTCCCTACACATTTTCTTTCTTCTCCCTGTACATTTTCATTCTTTTCCTTGCACATTTTCAAAAGTTTCATTCTCTGTACATTTTCATTTTTCTCCTTGCACATTTTCAAAAGTTTCATTCTTCTCCCTGTACATTTTCATTATTCTCCTTGCACATTTTCAAAAGTTCTCCTTGCACATTTTCAAAAGTTTCATTCTTCTCCCTGTACATTTTCATTCTTCTCATTGCACATTTTCAAAAGTTTCATTCTTCTCCCTTGTTCTTTCTTCTCCCTGCACATTTTCAAAAGATACATGGAGGCTTTAATTCTTTTTTCTCCTTGCACATTTTCAAAAGTTTCATTCTTCTTCCTGCAAATTTTCTTTCTTCTTCTCCCTGCACATTTTCATTTTTTTCCCTGCACATTTTCATTCTTTTCCCTGCACATTTTCTGCACATTTTCATTATTTTCCCTGCACATTTTCTGCACATTTTCATTATTTTCCCTGCACATTTTCATTCTTCTTCCTATACATTTTCATTCTACTTCCTGTACATTTTCATTCTTCTCCCTGCACATTTTCAAAAGATACATGGAGGCTTTAATTCTAGAACCGAGATGGAGGCTTTAATTCCAGAATGGAGATGGAGGCCTTAATTCCAGAACCGAGATGGAGGCTTTAATTCCAGAACCGAGATGGTAATTCCAGAATCAACAAAGAGAAGGGAGAACCAACAAAGAAAATATTGAAATTGAAATCACTATGATACCAACTCTGATACCAACCACAAAATAAAACGATTGCTCTAAATCTAACTCGGATAACTCTCACAAAACTGGGTGTTGAAAGGGGAGAGGGACAAGGAAACAAGGAAGTTGTCAAAAGTTATTACAACTCAAATAATAAATTGTTTTATGCTTTTCTTCTCTCCCTTGTTCTTTTTTCTCCCTGCACATTTTCAAAACACATTTCCAAAAGATACATGTTTCTTCTTTGTTCTTTTTTCTCCCGCACATTTCCAAAAGATACATGGAGGCCCTTTTATAGTTTTCTTCTAAGGCTAAATTTAGCCCTAACTTCCATCACTTTTCTCTCTCCTATGAACCCTTTTCCTTCTCAAGTTTCATGCCCTCACTTTCTCCCTCCACAAGCCCTTTCCCGTCTCAAATTTTAGAGTGGTATTTTTGACCAAATAAATAAAAAAAAATCATAATAAAATGATGTAATTCCAAAAAAAAAAAAAAGTGTTATGGGGTTGATAATTCCATTACAGAACCAACACGGATGGTAATTCTAGAACCAATAAAGAAAAGGATGGTAATTCCATTCCAGAACAAACAAAGAAAAGGGGTTGGGGTAATTCTAGAACCATCAAAGAAAATGGGGAACCAACAAAAAAAGATGGTAATTCTGTTAAATAGAAGCTATGTTTCCTTAGATTTCGTTGGTTGTTTTTACTTTTTCAAAAATCTGGATTAAGAGCGTGGCATTTTGGCAACTTTGGGCCAAAGTTTTTGCCCATGTTTTCCATTCTAAGGATTAGGGTTTGTTATTTAAACTATTCAACCAAGGAAATCAAATCATAAGTCTACAGCAAATCTCAAATCTCTCCCCTTTTACTTTCCGTTATTTTTCCTTCCAAGAAATTTTCCTTCGGCCAGTTTTTACGTCGACACTTTACTCCCAATTGCGAGAGTCAACAAGTGGTATCAGAGCCCGGTTGAAGCCATTGGTGGTATATTATTATGGAGGAGCCAACTTAATCAACATTCAAATTGAATAGCTCAAGTGGTTAGAGCGTCGACTTAACAACACACAGGTCTCAGGGTTCGAGTAGAAGAAAATGCAAAGTATGAAAATACACACATCATCGTGTGGGGGTCCATTTCGGGCAGGCTCACTCACTCTTCCACGCCACCATTGTGTGAGTGATGACGGGCGTTGGGTTGTCGTTGAGCGAGTGATTAGGGAGACGACGACTACCATTGTTCTGAAATTTGCTTGTTGAGATCGAAGGGCAAGGTGTCACAATCGCACTTTTTAATGGCAGCGGACTTGCGTCGCCTACGGCCAAGCGACGTAGGCAGAGAGAGTTTTTTTAAAGAGACGTTATATAAGCAAGCAAGAGAGAGTATATAACCTTGGTAGGAAATTTGCTTGTTGAGATCGAAGGGCAAGGTGTCACAATCGCACTTTTTAATGGCAGCGGACTTGCGTCGCCTACGGCCAAGCGACGTAGGCAGAGAGAGTTTTTTTAAAGAGACGTTATATAAGCAAGCAAGAGAGAGTATATAACCTTGGTAGGGAGAAGTTGACAACTAGTCGTATCCCCCTATAGTATCCGTACATTCTGAGGCATAAGGGGTTGGGCTTGTCATGGGCATGCGGCCATGGGAAACACGCCTTGGACGAGCATGACTGTGACATCCTCTCCCACCTAATTGGTTGACGTCCCTGTCAACCGACTACTAAAGAACCTGGCGATGTGGGTGGCGGCGGAGTCCAACCTAGCGATGTGGGTGGCGGCGGAGTCCAACCTGGCGATGTGGGTGGCGGCGGAGTCCAAATCTTCGATGCGTTCCCAGCTGGTTTCCTCCGTAGGGAGATTCTTCCATTTGACAAGGAATTCACGAATCGTCCGTACGGGTCTTCCTATCTTCCTAACCCTGTCTGCTAGGATCTCCTCTATTTCTTTGTTGTCTCTTTGTTTTAGATCGATGCTCGGTCTTGTGATTACATTTCGCTGGTCGTCGTCTGGGTCAGGGTGATAAGGCTTCAAGTTGCTCACATGAATTACTGGGTGGATTTTCATCCATGTGTGTAGTGCAACTTTGTAGGAGGTAGCCCCGATATTTTTGAGGACTTCAACCGGGCCTTCATATTTTCAACTAGTCGCTGGTCCTTTCGGTTGAAAAATCTGATCTGTTCTAGTCTCAACTTGATGAGAACTTGATCTCCTGCTCGGAATTGAAGGGGGTGACGCTTCTTGTCCGCCCACTTCTTCATATGCTTGGAAGCTTTCTCTAAATATGTCTGGGCTATATCTGTTGTCTGCTTCCATTCGCTTGTAAAGTTTTGAGCTTGAGAATTTTTTCCTGCATAAGAATGATCAATAATATGTAGTAAGATCGGTTGTCGTCCACTTACAATTTCGAAGGGGCTCTTCCCCGTAGACGAGCTCGTTTGACAATTGAAACAGAATTGGGCCACATCTAGCAGTTGTATCCAGTTCTTCTGGTGAGCGTCGATGAAGTGACGTAAGTATTCTTTGAGTAAGCAGTTGAACCGTTCCGTCTGTCCATCGGTTTGGGGATGGTAGCTCGAAGAGATGTTTAAAGTCATTCCCAAGAAGGCGAATAGTTCGGTCCAAAATGTGCCAATGAACCTACCATCCCTATCACTGATGATGCTCGACGGAATTCCCCATAACTTGACAACGTGTTTGAAAAATAATTGGGCTGTTAGTTCAGCCGAGCATAATTTGGGAGTGGGAACGAACGTCGCATATTTCGAGAACCGATCTACGATAATGAAGATGGCGTCATATTCTCCAACTTTTGGGAGGTGTGTTATGAAGTCCAGAGACACACTTTCCCAAGGTATTGTTGGCACAGGTAGAGGTTCCAAGAGTCCCGATACTTTGGCTTTCTCAACTTTGTCATGTTGGTAGAGAGGCACGTCATGGTGTATTGCATGATATCGTCCCGTATATTCGGCAAGAAGTACCCCTTTTTTATTAGAGCATATGTTCTTTGCCACCCAAGGTGTCCTGCCCATAAGATATCATGACATTCCTGAATGAGCTTCTTCCTCAGTTCTCCAGTTCTTGGGACGTATAACATGTTTCCTTTAGTCATTAGAAGGTCTCCCTCAACCCAAAGCTGTCGTGTCTTCCTAGCTTTAGCTAGTTCGATGATGGCTTTGGCCGATGGGTCTTTGTGTAAATGTTCTTTGATGATGTCGCGCATCGATCCATCGATCTTACTTCAATGGATATGGGCTAACATGCACAGGGACGCATGTTTGCCCTTCCGACTCAGTGCATCGGCTGCTTGATTACTCTTCCCTGCCTTGTGTTCAAATTTGAAGTCGAATTCTGCCAACGACTCTTGCCACCGGGCTTGTTTTGCCGTCAATTTTGGTTGATCAAAGAAGTGACAGATGGCGTTGTTATCAGTCTTCACTATGAACTGTGATCCCAAGCGATACTGTCTTCAGACTCGTAGGCAATGGACTACAGCCAACATTTCTTTTTCGGAGATAGTGTATCTCTGTTCGGCATCATTGAGCTTTCGACTTTCATAAGCGATGCGGTGGCCTTCTTGAATAAGATCATCGCCTAGGGCACAGTCGGAAGCATCTGTTTCTATTTCAAATGGCTTTGTAACATCTACTAACCCGAGGACAGGACCCCTCGTCATGGTTGCCTTCAGATCTTCAAAGGTCATTTGACATTTATTTGACCACGACCAAGGGTGGTCTTTCATCAAGAGCTCCGTTAAGGGGGCAGCTCGTCGTGAAAACCCTTCGACGAACCGCCTATAGGGACTTTCCACTCTTGGATAGCTGTTATCTTATCGCTATCCATCCCAATCTGTCCACAACTGATGACATGTCCGAGGAAGTTGATGCATGTCTGTGCGAAGGCACATTTTTCTTTCTTGACGTACAACTGATTCTGCCGCAGCTTGTCAAATACCAGCTTCAAGTGTACCTTGTTTTCCTCCAGGGTTGTGTTGTATACGACTATGTCATCGAGGTATACTATGATGAACTAATCCAAGTATTCGTAGAAAACCTGGTTCATTAACGTGCAAAACATAGCTGGGGCGTTTGTCAAGCCAAAGGGCATCACCAGGAACTCGAAGGCCCCATATCTTGTCACGCACATCATCTTGGACTCGTCCCCCTCGGTAATACGTACTTGGTAGTACCCCGATCGTAAGTCCAACTTCGTAAAGTATTTGGCCCCATGAAGTTGGTCGAACAAGTCGGATATTATCGGCAGTGGGTACTTGTTGCGTACCGTCACCTTGTTTAAGGCTCTATAATCTATGCACAGGCGCAACGTCCCATCCTTCTTTTTCTGAAATAGTACGGGGGCTTCGTAAGGTGCTTTTGCCGGGCGGATGAATCCTGCCGTCAACAACTCATCTAGTTGTTTCCTCAATTCGGCTAGCTCAGGGGGAGCCATCCGGTATGCGTTCTTCGCTGGGGGTTTAACCCCGGGAAGGAGTTCAATTTCGTGATCAAGGCCTTGACGGGTGGTAATGTTTGGGGTAGGCTCTCTAGCATTATGTTAGCGTAACTGTTTAGTACCTCCTTGATTTCGTTTGGGATAGTTTCCTCGGTAGTCACTTCTTCCATCAGTGGTATAGCCATAAATGTAGGTTCCTCTCGTGCGAGCTCTCTTTTCAATTGTATGGCCGAGATCATTCTGAGATTACCTGGCTGCTTGATGCTTGCAGGTATTACTGTGGGATTGCAGTCGGTGATCACCAAGCATTTCGCCAGTGGCATTGGGATAACTTTGTGTTCTAAGAGGAACTCCATCCCAAGTACCACGTCAAAGTCGTCCATTCAAACTACGACAAGGTCCAGCTCTCCTGTCCAAGTCCCTAATTTGAAGGGGACTCTTTTGGAAACTCCTACAATAGGCAAGGCCTCGGAGTTGATAGCTTTCATTTTTCCAGGGTCCTTTCCTATGGTGAGTCCCAACCTTCGGGCTTCTTGATCGGCGATGAAGTTGTGAGTCCCTCCTGAGTCTATCAAAGTGCTCTTGCTCAGTCGAGAGTTTATTGTCGCATCTACAAACATGAGCCCTTTCTCTATTATCTCTTTCGGTTCGACCTTCCGTTGAAGGGCTGACAGGAATTTGAGCGCGCCCATTCGGGGGTTGTCTTGATCTTCCTTCTTATCTAGCATAGTCTCAACTCTTGTGTCGTTGCTCTCTAGGATGGACACTTGGAGTGTAGTGAGAGAGGCCCGAGGAGGACAGTAGGACACTTTGTGGGGGCCTTTACACAATATGCATTGTATAGGTATGGTCGGGTGGTTCCTTTGAGGGTAAGGTCCTCAAGATGTCCCCGCTTGGTTGTTTTGAGGAGGTCTATCTGTCCACCCGCTTGGTCTATCGTTACCTCCGTTTGGCCTGTTGGGGCTTCCATTTGGGTGACATAGTGGTTTATATGTTTTGCCCCCAGTGTTTAAGGCCTGTGTTGTTTTTCTTTGGTAACTCGCCTCGTTCCCATAGTCTAGGAGTCTCTCGGTGCTAGCAATTGCGGTAGCTAGGTCTTGGACCTTTTTCTTGTGTATTTTTGTTTTGGCCCACGGTTGTAACCCATTTATAAAGAAGAACACCTTGTCCTTCTCTAATGTGCCCCTAATATCTAGCATCAGGGTCGAAAATTGTCTGACATAGTTTCTTATGCTTCCAGTTTGCTTTAGGGGGCTATTAGTTTTTCCATTGCTAGATGGTTTACGTTTTCAGGGAGGAATTGGTCCCTCAACTCTCTCTTGAGGTCTTCCCACAAGTCTATGGTGTACAATCCATTCTCGATGTCTTGTACCTTCAAACGACACCAAAGTTTGGCGTCGTCTATGAGATACATCGAGGCTACTGTCACCTTCATGTCGTCGGTACAAGTCGGTGTGGCTTTGAAGTACTGTTCGACATCAAAGATGAGGTTCTCCAACTCTTTGGCATCCCGGTTCCCTTTGAAAGGTCTAGATTCGAGAAACTTCAGTTTGTTGGATCCTGTATTAGTTTGCCCAGCCGAGACGTTCTCCACGGCTTTCATGGTCACCTCGATTCGGGTGCTCATGGCGGACAATTTTCTTGCATGTCATGGATCGTTGTTCTGAATTCGTCAGCTAATCCATTGAACAAACTAATCATTGTATTTTTTATCAGGTCGAACTCTTTGCCACGTCCCTTCTTGTGTGCGACAGAGCTATCGGGGCTACCAAACGGTCTTAGGCTGCTCGTAGGAGCAACCTTTTCTTCGAGTGAGGTCACTCGAAACATCAGTTCTGCGATTGACAACCCATTTAGGTGGTTACCCATTGCGTCGATCTCTACGACTTTTCCACTCAATTCTTTCACCCGTGCTTCCAAGAAGCGGATGGTGTCAGGGACTTCTTTGAGGAACAACATTTCCTCCTCTATTAAGGTAAGCCGGTCGGCTTGTGCTTTGGGTGTCAACTTTTTCGTCGACATGTTCTCGATCTTTGCTATTTCACGGAGCTTACAAAGCTCTGATACCACTTGTCACAATCGCACTTTTAATGGCAGCGGACTTTCGATTGTGCGACACTCACTTTCCAATGACAAGTAAGATAAGCCAATTCGTTCTTGCGTCGCTACGGCCAAGCGACGTATGCTCGAGCCTCTGGCCTCAGTTTTAAGAGAAGGTTTTAGAAAGCGAGGGCAGAGCGAGATTTTCGAAAGAGAGATTTTTGAAAGAGACGTTATATAAGCAAGCAAGAGAGAAATAACAACGGCTTACAGTATATAACCTTGGGTAGGGAGAAGTTGACAACTAGTCGTATCCCCCTATAGTACATTCTGAGGCATTTCATGTTTGATAGGCCTAGACATGATATTTCTGAAACGTCATACTTTCTAGAAATATAAAAGTAAAACACTAGAATATGAAAAGACATAAGGGGTTGGGCTTGTCATGGGCATGCGGGCATGGGCAACACGCCTTGGACACGCGGTACCATCCTATTCATCAGCAAGGGAGGCGAAGCACCGCAAGCTGACCGACGTCTACTTCATCCTGAGGCTCAAGGCTAACCTTGTGAGCCTGGGTCAACTCGATCAGGCCGGCTGCTCACGCAAGTTCGGCGCACGTCAAACCGTCTTTACATCTTGGAATTGGAGATAGAGCAACCTGTCAGCCTCTCGGCCAAGACCGAAGAGGTATCTTGGAGGTGGAGGTGGAGGTAATCGATGATGGCGTAACTGCTCCTCTAGTGAACGTCAAACCCGAGGAAGAGCTCCAGCGTAGCAAAGGCACCAGCTGGGGAGCCAATTCAACTGAAGGAGGAGCGAGTGTTCGCTAAGTTCGGCGAGAGGGACGAGCAACATGAGCACCGACGATGGGTCTAAGACATAGGGGCAACAAACCATATGACTAGAGGGCTAGATCTACATTCTCCGAGCTCGACTCGGGAATTTGTGGGACGGTGAAATTCAGCGCGGCTCTGTCGTTGAGATCGAAGGGCGCGACACCATCTTGTTCATCAGCAAGGGAGGCGAGCACCGCAAGCTGACCGACGTCTACTTCATCTCGAGGCTCAAAGCTAACCTTGTGAGCCTAGGTCAACTCGATGAGGCCGACTGCTTCATTTCCATCAACGACGTCTGCTCACACAAGTTTGGCGCATATCAAACCGTCTTTACATCTTGGAATTGGAGATAGAGCAACCTGTCAGCCTCTCGGCCAAGACCGAAGAGGTATCTTGGAGGTGGCACGCAAGGTATGGGCACTTAAACTTTCTTGGTACGGGCACTTAAACTTTTTTTCTCTAGAAAAACTACAGAAGGAGGAGATGGTGCATGGTTTGCCGGCAATCAAAGGCGTGAACAAGCCGTGCGACGAGTGCCTCATCGGCAAACAGAGGTGCACCCCCTTTCCATCTCGGACATCCTACCGCGCCGATGAGTCATTGGAGCTTGTACACAGCGATATCTGTGGGCCCATCAAGCCGGCGACCCTAGGCGGTAAGACCTTCATCCTCCTGTTGGTCGATGACAAAAGCCGCTTCATGTGGCTGATTCTGCTGCAAGCGAAAAGTGAGGCAGCAAAGGCGGTTAAGCGCACTCAAGCGCGAGCGGAGGCCGAATGCGGGAAGAAGATGCGAGTGTTGCGCATAGACTGAGGTGGAGAATTTACCTCAACAAGTTTCGATAAGTACTGTGATGAGTTCAGTATACAACGGCAACTAACGACGTCCTACTCCCCCCAGCAGAACGGAGTGGTGGAAAGCCAAAATCAGACCATCGTCAGGACAGCAAGGTCTTTGATGATGACGGCCGGGATGCCTGGGAAATTTTGGGGAGAGGCGGTAATGATGGTCGTCTATCTCCTCAATCGGTCACCAACCCGACACCTCGACGGGAAGACGTCATATGAGGCTTGGTACAACAAAAAGCTAGCAGTACATCATTTTCGAGTGTTTGACTGCGTCGCATACATGAAGGTAGCGCGTCCCCACCTCGCCAAGCTCGATCCTAGGGGCCTGAAGGTCGTCTTCATCGGCTATGAACCCAGGAGCAAGGCATACAGACTCTATGATCCTGCAGGGGGGCAAGCTCACGTGTCTCGCGACGTCATCTTCGACGAAAGCAACTTCTGGCAATAGAATGATGTGATCGAAGTAGACTAGAACCCAAATCAATTCACGGTAGAGTACCTCATCACCGAGCCAAGAGAAGGAGGAGCGCAGCATCGAGAACTGTCACCAACATCAGCAGCTGCAACTCCTAAACCAGTGGAGTTTGCAACACCACGGACTGCGGATTCGACGCTGGATGTCGATCACGATGATGATCTGGTGGCCAGGTATCGGAGGATGGACGACCTAGTGGGAGGAGGTGAACCACCTGGACTGGCGACGCGCGAGCTCGAAGAAGTGACCGAACTGCATGCTATCGCGCAAATGAACCGAACACCTTCGCCAAAGCAGAAAGGAACCCATGCTGTTTGAAGGCAATGTAGGAGGAGATGACATCCATCACCGAGAACCAGACGTGGAGTCTGGAAGATATGCCGCCGGGACACCGAGTCATAGGGCTCAAATGGGTCTTCAAACAGAAGCGCATCGAAAAGGGAGAAGTTGTGAAGCACAAGGCCCATCTGGTGGCGAAGGGCTACATCCAGAAGCAAGGAGTGGACTTCGAAGAGGTATTTGCGCCGGTGACAAGGTTAGAATTTGTCCGCCTTCTACTGGTAATCGCGACACATTGCTCTTGGGAGGTCCACCACATGGACGTGAAGTTCGCTTTCCTTAACGGAGAGCTGAAGGAGACCATCGACGTCCAACAACCACCTGGCTTCCTGGACAACAACAACCCGGGTAAGGTATTACGCCTGCACAAGGCACTTTACGGGCTTCGACAAGCACCACGAGCTTGGAACGCGAAGCTCGATAGTATCCTACTGTCACTGAAGTTCAAGTGTTGTGCCTCTGAGCATGGCATGTACACGCACGACCACGATGAGCAGCGACTGATTTTGGGAGTGTACGTCGATGACCTCATAATAACTGGAGGCGACATGGAAGTCCTCGGAAGGTTCAAGAGGGAGATGTCAAAGAACTTCAAGATGAGCGATCTCGGCATACTCAGCTACTACCTCGGCATCGAAGTGCAACAGAGTACTACCGGCATCACCATCTACCAAAATGCGTACGCGAAGAAGCTGCTGGACACAACTGGACTTGCAGACAGTAACCCTACAAGGATGCCGATGGAGGCTCGGCTCCAACTAAGGAAGGCTGGCACTACGACGACAGTCGACGCCACCAATTACCACAGCATTGTCGGGAGCCTGCACTATCTGGTAAACACACGCCCTGACCTTACTTACTCAGTTGGATATGTGAGTAGATTTATGGAAGCACCTCGGGAGGAGCATCTTGTGGCTGCCAAGTGCATCCTGCGTTATGTGGCTGGGGTGTGAGATACAGCGCAGCGTAGGAAAAGGAAAGACGAAGCTTGAGCTGGTCGGCTACAGTGATAGTGACATAGCCGATGACGTTGATGATCGTAAGAGCACCAGCGGGATGATCTACTTCCTCTCAGGCGGCGCGATCTGCTGGCAATCAACAAAACAAAAGGTAGTTGCTTTGTCTTCCTGCGAAGCAGAATACATCGCCGCTTCGATGGCGGCAACACAGGAGGTCTGGCTTGCGCGACTAATGGAAGAACTCATCGGAAGAGAAAGCGATCCACCAATGCTATACGTGGACAACAAAGCTACGATTTCCTTGATCAAAAATCCAGTTTTGCACGACCGGAGCAAACACATAGAAATCAGATTCCACCAATGCTATATGTGCAGATCGAGGGCTCATCAAGATTGATTTCATCCGAACAGAGGAACAGCTTGAAGACATTTTCACCAAGTCCCTAGTGCGGATAAAATTTGAGGCACTACGCTCAAAGATCGGAGTTCAAATAATAAGGTAGATATACCACAGCTTTTAGGAGGAGATTGTTAAATAAAAGCTATGATTTCCTTAGATTTCGTTAGTTGTTTTTACGTTTTCAAAAATCTGAATTAACGCTCTCGTTGAATGGAACAGCGTAATTTTTGCTGGCCATTTTGGCCAACTTTGTGCGCAAGTTTTTGCCCACTACTCTCCATTTTTAGGATTAGAGTTTGTTATTTAAAGTATTCAACGGAAGGAAATCAAACCATCATCGAGTTTTCAGCAAATCTCTCTCCTTTTACTTTCAATTATTTTTCCTTTGAAGAAATTTTCGAAGACCAGTTTTTTCGTCTACGCTTTCCTCCCAATTGCTAGAGTCAACAAATTCCAGAACCAACAAAGAAAAGGGAGAACCAACAAAGAAAAGGGAGAACCAACAAAGAAAAGGGATGGTAATTCCATTCGAGAACCAACCAAGAAAAGGGATGGTCATTCCATTCGAAAACCAACAAAGATGGAACCAACAAAGAAAATGGATGGGCGGCTAATTCGAGGACCAACAGAGAAAGGGGAGAACCAACAAAGAAAAGAGATGGTAATTCCATAACCAACAAAGATGGAACCAACAAAGAAAAGGGATGGTAATTCCATTCCAGAACCAACAAAGATAGAACCAACAAAGAAAAATGATGGTAATTTCAGAACCATCTTTACCTTATGGGGGCTGTTGCTGGCAACCAAAGAAAATGGATGGTAATTCCATAACCATCCTTACCCTGCTGTTATGGGGCTGTTGCGGGCAACGAAAGAAAAGGGACGGTAATTCCATAACCATCTTTACCTTGCTAATTCCAATGGGGGCTGTTGCTGGCAACCAAAGAGAAGGGATGTAATTCCATAACCATCTTTACCATGCTAATTCCAAAACCATCTTTACTTGCTGTCATGGGGCTGCATCTTTACTTGCTGTCATGGGGCTGCTGGCCACCAAAGAAAAGGGAGGGTAATTCCATAACCATCTCTACCCTGCTTATTCGAGTGGGGTTGTTGTTGGCAACCAAAGAAAAGGATGGTAATTCCATAACCATCTTTACCTTGTTAATTCTAGAACAATGTTTATCAATTGTTTTGGGGCTGTTGTTGGCCACCAAAGAAAAGGATTTTAGTTTTTTTTATATTTATATTATTTTAGAGCTAATATCGTAATACATTTTTCTTTTTATTATTTTGTTTCGTTATATTTTTTTAAAAAAATTAATATATTTTAAGTTTCTTTTCTAGTATATATATTTATATACTAGAAAAGAAACTTAAAATATGTTAATTTTTATAAGCTATGGGTTAAAATGGTTAAAGGAAATGGGTAATTTAATGGCAAAACGATAAGGATAATTTAATTTAAGAAGTAAATTTAATAAATAACAAAGAAATAGGAGAAATGGAAGGGAAATTTAACTCAATAATTTGAGGGGAAAGGAAGAAACTAAAAGTAATAAATATTATAAAATAAACTAAATAAAATAATAAAAAAGTACTATGATATTAACTCTAAAATAATATAAAAAATTAAAAAAAATATATATATTAAAAGAAATTATTGTTAGTGTATTAAATTAACTCTACCTACGATATAAATTAACTTCACTTACTTACGACATTAATTTTTTTATATAAACTTAAAAAGAAATTTAAAATATATTAAAAAATTAGAGTGTATTAAATTGACTCTACCTACCTATACATAAATTAACTCTTCACCTCTACTTGGACTATTGTTATACTTAAAAAGAAATTTAAAATATATTTAAAAAATTAAATAAAAAAATTATAAAAAAATTATATTATAAAAGAAACTAAAGAAAATAATGTATTGGTATATTATTTTTTTTTTAATATACTCAAAAAGAAATTTAAAATTTATTTAAAAAATATAATAAAAAAGAAACTAAAAATAATAAAATATTATAAAGAAAAAAACTAAACAAAATAATAGTAATAATAATAATAAAAGTATAAGAAATACTATATATATAGAGAGGTATGATTGAAATAGAAAATTTAAATTAAAAAGTTATAAATAAATTTAATATAGTTTACTTATCCAACTTTCAATGTCACCTACCTATCTATCTATATTAATTATTATAATAAAAACATACAAAAAAAATTTTATTTAAAATCTTTCTTACTTGGATGATAATAAATATTAAAACTAATTCATCATAAATTTATATCAATTTATATTAATTCATCAAAATTAAAAAAAAAATTAAAAAAAACAAAAGAACTTAAACCTTCATTAAGAATTAGAAACTTTCTCTTATATAATTTATTTCTTTTTAAATTTGTCTAACTTACAAAGTATTATATCATATAAATTTATGGACGAACATTTGTATTTATTAAAAGTGACTAACTCAATTAAAAAAAAAAACTATTTTAGTCTTTTATATGCCGCACACGCGTATTTTAGTCTATTTTAGTCTTTTGAATGTTCATGCAAATTTGACATTACCAAATTTTGACACTCAACATTCCACTCAAATGTGTGATTACAGGGCAAACATGAAAGTTTGGTTAAACCATATATGGACACTCAATATCCACTAACTCAAACATCGATTTTTCCATTAAGTGGAGTCAACATATTGATTATGAATCCTTATTCATAATTAAATTCTTATTTAAATATCTCAAATTCTCTCATTTTGTTTAATTCGTAATTAAATCAAAATGCGGTTAAATATATTGTATATATTGAGCGCATATTTCCTAACTTGAGTTCGAACACTTCAATCTCACTCGTCACACTGTTCTAAGGTTTAGTCCGATATTAGCTAGCAAGGGGACCCAATGGACCTACAGATCATGGGCTCCAACGATCCGAGATTAAACGGCTAAATTCATTAATCTTTTAACCAACATTCGTTAACTACTAGAACACTCCACTATAGCCTAATAGTTGCACTCCCCTCACTATAGATATATTTCTATCCATTTTATATAACCATGATTAGTAAGTCGATCCTTCACCGATTGTTCGTAACTAGAGCTGGGTCAATTTACCATTTTTACCCCTAAAGTTTTTTCTTGTTCCTTAAGTCCCATTGATCCTCTAATGAACAATTGTTTTGTGGTCCAACCACCAAAAGACCTGGAGTCAGTACTTAAGGGAACAACCTCTCTACTATCCCTAAAAGCGGGTAGGAGTGAATTCTATCTTGCACCCCATGTCCCCAGCTATTAACCCAGTCTTACCCTTGAAATGGGAGGTTATTGAGTCGGCGAACTCGGGCCACTTTCACCCATGTAAATCTAAGGATAATTCTGAATAAACAAGACTTCATAGTTAGCTCAGGATTAAGGTCGAGTTACCTAGATCATCGAGTAAAAAAATCAGTCTCAATAGTGAACGACATTATAAAGTGAGAGTGATTTTCTTCATGGTTCGATCTTATACAATACTCATTGCATAGGACACCCCCACTGACATGTCTCCACATGTACAATTTAGTGATCACATTGTTTATATCATATACAAAAGTGGGCCGCATCCATAGTGTCCCCAAGATAAGGTACTCAGCCTTATCCCTGTACTGTAGATCATTTTGCCTATATACTTGAACTTGATTACTCTTATGTCTTTACATATAGTTCAAGTAATCATACTATAGCCAGAGTATTCTTAGTTTAATAGATTTAGATTAATGATCGTAAAATTCACTTTATTCAATAACGATCTTTACTGAATAAACATCAATAATAACTTTATTGAAAATAAAATATGTTTTTGTTTACAAACTATGAGTTTTAGGACATAAAACGTAACAGATTGGTAACCGTTATTGTAGGCAAAATCTTTCAAAGGCAAATGTTCGTCCCAGCACCCAGAGAAATCTATGACACAGGCTCGCATAATATATTCTAACATCAGATTTAGCCTTTTGGTCTGTCCGTCTGTTTGAGGGTGGAATGTTGTACTGAATCTCAACTGGGTTCCTAGTGCTTTTGGAGACTTTTACAAAACTAGAGGTGAACCTGGTGCCCCAGTCTGAGACTATGGACACTGGTACTCTGTGTAGGCGTACTATCTCCCTGATATATAACTGAGCCCACCGATCCACTCGATATGTGGACTTTCCTGGAATGAAGTGATCTGTCTTGCTTAGTCAATCTACAACCACCCAGATTACATTATATCCCTGCTTAGTCTTGGGCAACCCTGAGATGAAGTCCATACAAATTGCTTCCCATTTCCATTGAGGAACATTCAAGGGCTATAGCAATCCTGCTGGACGTTGTCTCGGGGCCTTTACCTGCTAGTAGGTTAAACTTCAACTTATGAAATCTGCTATTACGAAATCAACTTACATCCTTTCAAATCCTCATACATCTTAGTACTTCCAGGTGAAACGTATAAGAGATGTATCATGGGCTTCGGTCATAATATCCTTTAGGATTCTCTCGTCTCGAGGAACGCACAGGCGATCTTGCCACCGCAGGCCCCCATATGAGGAGATAGAATACCCAGTTGGTCTCTTCGCTTCTTTCTGACTCCACACTTTGTTGAGGTGTTCATCAAACCTCTGGGCATCAATGACTTGTTTTCTTAGGGTGGGTTGCATGGTCATCTGTTCTACTTGAGCGGAGCCACCTTTAACCACAACATCTATCCCAGCGATCTTTATCTCATCTTGTAATTTCTCTTGCTTGGTGATCATCGCAGAAGTATGAATGACATTCCTGCTCAATGCATTAGCTACAACATTGGCTTTGCCTGGATGGTACAGGATCTCTATATCATAATCCTTTACCAATTTCAATCATCGTCTCTGTCTCATATTGAGCTCTTTCTGCGTGAACAAGTACTTGAGACTCTTGTGATCGGTGAAGACTTGAACTTTGTCCCCATACAGGTAATGTCGCCACGTTTTCAAAGCAAATACTACTGCTGCTAACTCAAGGTCATGCATGAGATAGTTTCGTTCATATTTCTTCAATTGTCTAGAGGCATACGCTGTCACCTTACCCTTCTGCATGAGCACACACCCTAATCCTTTCCCTGATGTGTCACTGTACACCACGAGGTTGCCTGACCCATCTGGAACTTCAAACGAGATTATAACATCATTCCAATCATTCGCCACTAAGGAGCTACTAAATGTTGGAGAAGAAGTTGTTACTAACCACCTATGTTGATGATGGAAATTTGGTCATAAAAGAATTTTGGATTCTATAGCCGATGAATATGTTACATGAAATTAAGGCTTCCCATTGATATGAATCTCCATCCACTATGCTATTTAATAAAGGGTTGACATCACATACAATTTTCAAGAAATCTATGTTGCCATATGGAACCTCCAACAAAGTCAACACGGCTTTTGGGTAAGTTTCCATGACTTGAAGAAGAGAATAATATGGATGGGTGAGTCCCATCTATGGAGATTCCACAAGGACATGAACTTATGGATACATGAGAGTAAATATGCATCGATATGTTGCAACATTGAAGATTCAACAAAATCAACTGGGAAACATAAGGTTTTTTTAGTAAGTTTCCATAATTTGAAGAAGAGCATATTGGATGGATTGGTGAGTTCCATTTACTGGGGAGCATTTCAAATGTAGAACAGCACTAAGATGAAGTTCTTTAAGATTATGTAACAAATAAATAGTGGTAGGAGTGGAGATGAGGTTCGTACAACCGTCAAGGTTTAAGACCTTGAGCCCATAAACGTTTCCAATTGATGAAGGTAGCTTCTTTATGTCGATAGAATCCAAATACAACGACACTAAAAATTTCATGTTTTTGTTAAATAAAAGCCATGCCTTATTTAGTTACATCTTAATTCATGCGAATGGAGAAGCGTGATTCTAGGAGCCATTGTTTTGGAAATTTGGGCGAAGTCTTCGTCCACTTCTTCTATTCTTGTATAATTGGTTTTTCTATTTTTGTAATTAGATTTCTTATTTAAACCGTTCAATTGAAGTAAAATAAAACATCGAGTCTTCAGCATTATCAGCGAATCTCTCACTCTCTCTCCTTTTACTTCCGCTAATTTTTCCTTCGAAGAAACCTTCGGCCAATTTTTCGTCGACACTGTCTTCCGAATTGCCAGAGTCTCGTTGAAGCGATCGGTAGTATACCATCACAGAAGAGCCAACCTATCAACAATCAAGTTGAACAGCTCAAGTGGTTAAAGTGTTGACCTAGCAACACACAGGTCTCAGGTTCGAGTAGAAGAAAATGCAAAGGGCGAAAATAAGCATAAGCACATCGTGGGGTCCATCCCGAGCAAGCTCGCTCACTCCTCCACGCCGCCGTCAAGTGCCGTCATCTCCATCACCACTACGAAGAGGCCGACGCTGTAATGACGGGCGTCGAGTTGTCGTTGAGCGATTGATCAGGGAGACAACGACCGTCGTCGTTCAGTACCCGATGTTGGTGACAAGGTCCAACTACAACGAGTGGACCTTGTTGATGCGCGTCAACCTATAGGCGCAAGGGGGTTATGGCACGCTGTCGAGTCAGAGGAAGTAGAAACAATCGAGTACCAGGAGGATCGGCTGGCGTTCCCCGCCATATTTTACGATCCCCAGAGATGCTGGCTTCTCTTTCCACCAAGCGCACCGCACAATCGGCCTGGGAGGGAATCAAATCCCGTCGGGTCGGTGGCACGCCTAAAGCTCCGTGACAACACCGGCGAGAGCAACAGGTCCTCCTCAAGCCGCAAAGGCGGTAAGAAGCCGAAGCCATGGATGTCCCACGGGCGCACGCGCCGATCCAATGCTCGAACTGTGGGATAAGGAGTCGACCAACGCGAGGAATTAAGGACAAGGCCGATCCAATGCTCGAACTGTGGGATAAGGAGTCGACCAACGCGAGGAATTAAGGACAAGGCCGATCCAATGCTCGAACTGTGGGATAAGGAGTCGACGAACGCGAGGAATTAAGGACAAGGCCGAAAAGGCCCATGTGGCTCAATCCGAGGAGGACGAGTAGCCTGGGGAGCAGATTCCAAATCCGACGACGATGTTGAACCCAAGAAAGAGCTCCAGTTGGGCGTAGCAAAAGAGCTCCAGTTGGGCGTAGCAAAAGATGGCACCAGCTGGGCGTAGCAAAAGATGGCACCAGCTGGGGAGAGCCGATTCAACTGGAGGAGGAGCGAGTATTCGCTCAGATCGGCGAGAGGGACGAGCAACACGAGCACCAGCAAGTGGGGGGATAAGGAGTCGACCAACGCGAGGAATAAGGACAAGGCCGAAAAGGCCTCAATCCGAGGAGGACGAGTAGCTGGGGAGCCGATTCCAAATCCGACGACGATGTTGAACCCAAGAAAGAGCTCCAGTTGGGCATAGCAAAGATGGCACCAGCTGGGGAGCCGATTCAACTGGAGGAGGAGCGAGTGTTCGCTCAGATCGGCGAGAGGGACGAGCAACACGAGCACCAGCAATGGATCCTTGACACAGGGGCAACAAACCATATGACCGGCCGCAAAGGCGGTAAGAAGCCGAAGCCATGGATGTCCCACGGGCGCACGCGCGGGAAAGATGGGAATCAAAAGAAGAAGTCGACCAATGGCAGGCCGATCCAATACTCGAACTGTGGGGGGATAAGGAGTCGACCAACGCGAGGAATAGGGGACAAGGCCCATGTGGCCTCAATCCGAGGAGGACGAGTAGCTGGGGAGCCGATTCCAAATCCGACGACGATGTTGAACCCAAGAAAGAGCTCCAGTTGGGCATAGCAAAGATGGCACCAGCTGGGGAGCCGATTCAATTGGAGGAGGAGCGAGTGTTCGCTCAGATCGGCGAGAGGGATGAGCAACACGAGCACCAGCAATGGATCCTTGACACAGGGGCAACAAACCATATGACCGGCCGCCAAAGGCGGTAAGAAGCCGAAGCCATGGATGTCCCACGGGCGCACGCGCGGGAAAGATGGGAATCTCCAGTTGGGCATAGCAAAGATGGCACAAGCTGGGGAGCCGATTCAACTGGAGGAGGAGCGAGTGTTCGCTCAGATCGGCGAGAGGGATGAGCAACACGAGCACCAGCAATGGATCCTTGACACAGGGGCAACAAACCATATGACCGGCCGCAAAGGCGGTAAGAAGCCGAAGCCATGGATGTCCCACGGGCGCACGCGCGGGAAAGATGGGAATCTCCAGTTGGGCATAGCAAAGATGGCACCAGCTGGGGAGCCGATTCAACTGGAGGAGGAGCGAGTGTTCGCTCAGATCGGCGAGAGGGATGAGCAACACGAGCACCAGCAATGGATCCTTGACACAGGGGCAACAAACCATATGACCGGCCGCAAAGGCGGTAAGAAGCCGAAGCCATGGATGTCCCACGGGCGCACGCGCGGGAAAGATGGGAATCAAAAGAAGGAGTCGACCAATGGCAGGCCGATCCAATGCTCGAACTGTGGGGGGATAAGGAGTCGACCAACGCGAGGAATAAGGGACAAGGCCCATGTGGCCTCAATCCGAGGAGGACGAGTAGCTGTGGAGCCGATTCCAAATTCAACGACGATGTTGAACCCAAGAAAGAGCTCCAGTTGGGCATAGCAAAGATGGCACCAGCTGGGGAGCCGATTCAACTGGAGGAGGAGCGAGTGTTCGCTCAGATCGGCGAGAGGGACGAGCAACACGAGCACCAGCAATGGATCCTTGACACAGGGGCAACAAACCATATGACCGGGGCTAGATCTGTGTTCTCTGAGCTCGACTCGGGGATCCGTGGGACGGTGAAATTCGGCGACGGCTCCATCGTCGAGATCGAAGGGCGCGACACCATCCTGTTCGTCAGTAAGGGGAGGCGAGCATCGCAAGCTGACCGACGTCTACTTTCATCCCGAGGCTCAAGGCTAACCTTGTGAGCCTGGGTCAACTCGATGAGACAGGTTGCTTCATTTCCATCAAGCGCGGACTACTGAAAATCTGCGATAATCAACGACGGCTGCTCACGCAGGCAAGGCGCACGACAAACCGTCTTTACATCCTGGAGTTAGAGATATAGACCAACCCGTGACAAACCGTCTTTACATCCTGGAGTTAGAGATAGACCAACCCGTTAGCCTCTCGGCCAAGACCGAAGAGGTATCTTGGAGGTGGCACGCAAGGTACGGACACTTAAACTTTCCTGCCAAATTCGGTGACGGCTCCATCGTCGAGATCGAAGGGCGCGGCACCATCCTGTTCGTCAGTAAGGGAGGCGAGCATTGCAAGCTGACCGACGTCTACTTTCATCCCGAGGCTCAAGGCTAACCTTGTGAGCCTGGGTCAACTCGATGAGACAGGTTGCTTCATTTCCATCAAGCGCGGACTACTGAAAATCTGCGATAATCAACGACGGCTGCTCACGCAGGCAAGGCGCACGACAAACCGTCTTTACATCCTGGAGTTAGAGATAGACCAACCCGTGACAAACCGTCTTTACATCCTAGAGTTAGAGATAGACCAACCCGTTAGCCTCTCGGCCAAGACCAAAGAGGTATCTTGGAGGTGGCACGCAAGGTACGGACACTTAAACTTTCCTGCCCTAGAAAAGCTACAGAAGAAGGAGTTGGTGAACGGCTTGCCAGAAATCAAAGGCGTGAACAAGCTGTGCGACGGGTGCTTCATCGGCAAACAGAGGCGCACACCCTTTCCGTCTCGAACAGCCTACCGAGCTGATGAGCCGTTGGAGCTTGTACACGGCAATATCTGCGCGCCCATCAAGCCGGCGACCCCAGGCGGTAAGAGTCTCTTCCTCTTGTTAGTCGATGACAAAAGCCCTTCATGTGGCTGACTCTGCTGCAAGCGAAAAGTGAGGCGGCAGAGGCGGTTAAGCGCATTAAAGCGCGAGCGGAGGCCGAATGTGAGAAGAAGATGCGAGTGCTGCGCACAGACCGAGGCGGAGAATTCACCTCGGCAAGTTTCAGTAAGTACTGCGACGAGATCGGCATACAACGGCACCTAACGGCGCCCTACTCCCCCCAACAGAACGGAGTGGTAGAGCGTCGAAATCAGACCATTGTCGGGACAACGAGGTCATTGTTGGTGACGGCCGGGATGCCTGGGAGATTCTGGGGAGAGGCAGTAATGACGGCTGTCTATCTCCTCAATCGGTCACCAACCCGAAGCCTCGACGGGAAGACGCCATATGAGGCCTGGTACAACAAAAAACCAACAGTACATCATTTTCGCGTGTTCGGCTGCGTCGCATACATGAAGGTAACACGTCCCCATCTTACCAAGCTCGATCCCAGGGGGCTGAAGGTCGTCTTCATCGGCTACGAACCCGGGAGCAAGGCGTACAGATCTATGATCCTGTAGAGGGCGAGCTCACGTGTCTCGCGACGTCGTCTTCGACGAAAGCACCTTCTGGCAGTGGAATGACGTGATCGAGGCAGACCGTAATCCAAATCAATTCACGGTGGAGTACCTCGTCACCGAGCCTGAAGAAGGAGGAGCCCAGCATCAGGAGACGTCACCGCCGCCAGCAGGTGCACCACCTGAACCAGTGGAATTCGCAACACCACGGACTGCGGATTCGACGCTGGATGCCGATCACGATACTGATCTGGAGGCTAGGTACCGGAGGATGGATGACCTAGTGGGAGGAGGTGAACCACCTGGACTAGCAGCGCGCGAGCTCGAAGAAGTGGCCGAACTACATGCCGTCAGTGCAGATGAAACAAACACCTTCGTCGAAGCAGAAAAGAACCCGTGCTGGCGGAAGGCAATGCAGGAGGAGATGACATCCATCACTGAGAACCAGACGTGGAGTCTGGAGGATATGCCACCGGGACACCGAGCCATAGGGCTCAAATGGGTCTTCAAACTGAAGCGCAACGAAAAAGGAGAAGTTGTGAAGCACAAGGCTCGTCTGGTGGCGAAGGGCTACGTCCAGAAGCAAGGAGTGGACTTCGAAGAGGTATTTGCGCCAGTAGCAAGGTTAGAATCCGTTCGTTTCTTGCTGGCAATTGCAGCACATCACTCTTGGGAGGTTCACCATATGGACCTAAAGTCTGCTTTCCTTAACGGAGAGTTGAAGGAGACCGTCTATGTTCGACAACCACCTGGCTTCTTGGATAACGACAACCCTAATAAGGTACTGCGCCTGCACAAAGCACTCTACGGGCTTCGACAAGCCCCACGAGCCTGGAACGCGAAGCTCGACAGTACCCTACTGTCACTGAATTTCAAACGTTGTGCCTCTAAGCATGGCATGTACACGTACGGCCACGACAAAAAGCGACTGATCGTGGGAGTGTACGTCGACGACCTCATAATCATTGGAGGCAACGTGAGAGTCCTCGGAAGGTTTAAGAAGGAGATGTCGAAAAACTTCGAGATGAGCGATCTCGGTGTGCTCAGCTACTACCTCGGCATCGAAGTGCAACAGAACTCTTCCGGCATCTCCATCTGCCAAAGTGCATACGCGAGGAAGCTGCTGGACACAACTGGGCTTGTGGACAGTAATCCTACCAGGACGCCAATGGAGGCCCGACTTCAACTAAGGAAGGCCGGCACTACGACGACAGTCGACTCCACCAATTACCGCAGCATTGTCGGGAGTCTGCGCTATCTGGTAAACTCTCGTCTTGATCTTGCTTATTCTGTTGGCTATGTGAGCAGGTTTATGGAAGCACCTAGGGAGGAGCATCTAGTGGCTGTCAAGCGCATCCTGCGCTATGTAACCGGAACTAGAGGCTGGGGTGTGAGATATTGTGCAGGGAGCGGAAAGGAGAAACTCAAGCTGGTCGGCTACAGTGATAGTGACATGGCCAGTGACGTTGATGATCGTAAGAGCACCAGCGGAATGATCTACTTATTAGTTTTGGAGTTATCTAACAATTATTTTTATAAGATACATTATAAGAATCAAGAAGAATCACAACAAACAGGCAAATAGATTTGAGTATTAAAGATTTATATCACATTAGCCATGAAATCAATCAACCATATTAACCAAAAATGTGTATTTCTTTATAAAATAATTTGTACATTTAATCTTTTCAAGACCAAATATAAAAGAATTTTTTTTTTTTTGTAGGAGAATCCAATTCAGAAAAGCTAATCCATGGAATGGGCAGGACAGCTTCTACACTTGAAATGTTCGGCCAAACGTGGAAATCTCAAGCTAATTGTGTTCTTCAATGGCAGACATGCATCCATATTTCCCATCTTGATCTTCCCTCTCAACTCCCCAGCTATTTCACGACACACCTGATTCACGGCGTTCACAAAATTCTTTACTATCACAAAAAGCCCTAACGGATTTTCTCTATCCCCTGTTTCATAGTACTCATTTGTCTTCTTCAATTCATCCAACACTCTTTTTTGTTCTCTTCTTGCTATCTCAACTTCTTCCGTTGCGGATTTCACAAATTCTAACATCTTTCTCTTGTATTCACCACCGCCTTCAATCGATAGAAGGTTTTGTATCTCTGAGATTTTGCTTAATAGATTAGGGCAAGTGATAGTGAAGGTTTCGTAGTCGATTGTGGACGCTTTCTTGACGTTAGAGAGCTCTAAGGTGAGTGATTCCATAGCTGATAATCTAAGTATTATGTATTCGATTTCTATTTCCTTTTCCGATTTGAGATTCTTTGAATTTGTGTTTGAGAATTGTTTTTTCCCTTCCAATTTGATGACTTCTTTGACAATGAAATGAAGCAATGTGGTTTTTCTAGCTGTGCTTTTTACATCTGAAAGTCTTAAGAGTAAATTGAGATGGAAAGCTTTTGCATTACCTCTCGTTGTTCCTGAATTCAATCGGTTTCCAACTTTGAGAGTTGCTTCCAAGAGTTTAGTAAATAACCCTTTATTCATTAGTTCTTCGCAACCCCTACTAAGTGTTTGGGAAAAGTCCTTGAGTCGATTAAGCTCTGATTTGAAGCTTGATCTGAAAAACATGGCGTTTAGACGATTGAAGGCTGTCGGAAAATCTTTGAGAAGATGGAAAATGAAGGATTCTGCATCGTCAAGCCTTAATGGATCGCCATCAAATTCGAGGATTTGAGATTGTTGTTCTTTGGTTGGAGTGATCTTGACAAGCTTTTCGAGTGTGTCTGGATCGAGGTCATGTCCCTCCGCCAGAGCATCGAGAAGTTCTTGCCGAGTTATGGTGAGGGATTTAAGAATTATTGCAATGTTTCTTGCCCTTCGAGAATGGAGATTAGCGCTCGTCCGCCATTGTTGAGGCCTCTTAGCTTTGTTGGCTGTTTCTTGTTTGTGGCAACATACTCGAACAAAGCTTCCATAAGGTTGACATTAAAGCTGAAGAAGAAAGATCAAACCGTAGTGAAAAACTCAAAGAAGAGAGCCAAATTGAATTATGATGATGGGTTATACCTGAAAGAACCTCCATCGATGTTGTCCCACACCGTAGGATGATCTACATTGTTATTGATCTTATCCGAATGTAATGGCTTTAGTCTAGCCTGATCATTGCCGGATAAAGATGCCCTGGATTGGCAACTGCCGTTGATGGTGGCCGTAGGGGCATTGATGGAGGAGGAGGAATAGCCGTTGATGGTGGCGGTAGGGGCATTGATGGAGGAGGAACTTTGATTGAAGAAATTTGATGGAGCAAAGAAGTAAAAAAAATAATATTTATGGTGTAAAATTCGATGGAGCAAAGGAGTAAAAAAAATTTGATTGAAGAAATTGAAGAAATTTGGCGGTAGGGGCTTCTTCTTTCTTTACCCAACCATAAATAAATTTATGGTAGATTAGGCCATATTTAGCGAATAAAAAATAATAAAAATTCAAATAAAGAATTCATCGGTTTCTTTATAGTCAATTCATGGTTTCTTTATAGTCAACATAGTTATCAAAAGCTAAATTAATAATTCAAAAAAAAGAGATCGAGAACATTCTCTTTATTCTTACTTAATAATACTATTAAACTACAAAAGAAAAATAAAATGTTAAAACTTTTTAACCGCTACTAATTTCCCTTTTGTTGGTGGCTACTATTAGGGTACCACTTGTACTCTATAACAGATGATGGAAAAAAAAAAGACTCATTTGCCCCTTCGTTGACTCAGGCTGATTTTCCCTCTTTTTTTCTTTTTTCGGCATTACAAAATCTCCCCACCTTAGAAACTTTCGTCCCCGAAAGTTGGAACCTCTTGGAAGAGTTTGGGATAGACTTTCTTCACGTCTTCTTCTCATTTCCAGGATAAATTGCATGCCATCAGCATAGATGAACTGAACACCTTCGCCGAAGAAGAAAAGAACCATGCTGGCTGAAGGTCATGTAGGAACAGATGACGTCCATCACTAGAAACAAGACCTGGAGTTTGGAGGACATGTCACCGGGACACTGAGCCATAAGGTTCATATGGGTCTTCAAACTGAAGCGTAACGAAAAAGGAGAAGTTGTGCAGCACAAGGCCTGTCTGGTGGTGAAGGACTACGTCCAGAAGTAAGGTGCGGACTTCGAAGAGGTATTCGCGCCGGTGGCAGGGTTGGAATCTGTCGCCTATTGCTGGAGATCGCGACACATCATTCCTAGGCTAGAAGACATCACCATCTGTCAAGGTGCGTACGGAAAGAAGCTACTGGACACAGCTGGGCTAGAAGACAGTAACCCTACAAAGGCACCAATGGAGGCCCGACACCAGCTGAGGAAGGTCGGCACTACGACGACAATTGACTCCACCAATTACCGCAACATTGTCGGGAGCCTGCGCTATCTGGTAAACACACGCTATGACCTTGCTTATTTCGTTGGATACGTGAGTAGGTTTATGGAAGCACCTAGGGAGGAGCATCTTGTGGCTGTCAAGCGCATCCTGCGCTATGTGGTCGGAACCAGAGGCTGGGGTGTGAGATACTGCGCAAAGAGAGGAAAGGAGAAGCTTGAGCTGGTCGGCTACATGGATAGTGACATGGCCGGTGACGTTGATGATCGTAAGAGCACTAGCGGGATGATTTATTTCCTCTCAAGCGGCGCGATCTGCTGGCAATCAACTAAGCAAAAGGTAGTTGCTTTATCTTCTTGCGATGCAGAGTACATTGCCGCTTCGACGGCAGCAACACAGGGGGTCTCACTTGCACGGCTGATGGAAGAACTCATCGGAAGAGAAGATGACCCACCAATGGTATACGTGGACAACAAAGCTACGATCTCCCTGATCAAAAATCTAGTTTTGCATGACCAGAGCAAGCACATAGAAATCAGATTCCACTACATTCGGGAATGTGCAGATCGGGGGCTCATCAAGATTGATTTCATCCGAACAGAGGAACTACTTGGAGACATCTTCACCAAATCTTTGGCGCGGGTGAAATTTGAAGAACTTCGCGTGAAGATTAGAGTTCAAACAATAAGGTAGATAAATAACAGAGCTTTCAAAGAAGATTGTTAGATAAATCCCTGTATTTTTGTTAAAGTGATCCCTATTTTTTAGTTAAAGCCACACAATTAATTCGAGTGGAATGGACACGTCGTGTGGAAGGGCTTCAATCTATTTGCCACTCATTTCCATTTTTAGCTTATATTTGTTATTTTAAATATGTCAGATGAATGAGAAACAAATCTTTCATATTTCACTTGTTGTACTAGGCCTTGTGTGGCGTCTTTCCGTCGAGACTTCGTGTTGGCGACCGATTTAGGAGGTAGACGACCGTCATGACTGCCTCTCCCCAGAACCTCCAGGGCATCCCTGCTATCATTAGCAGTGATCTTGTTATCCCGACGATGGTCTGATTATGGCGCTCCACCACCCCGTTCTGCTGAAGGGAGTAGGGCGCTGTTAGTTGCTGCTGCATGTCGAGATCGTCGCAGTACTTACTGAAACACGCTGAGGCGAATTCTCTGCCTCGGTCCGTGTGCAACACTCGCAACTTCTTCCCTCATTTGGCCTCTGCTCACGCTTAATTGCCTTTGCCGCCTTACTTTTCGCTTGCAGTAGGATCAGCCACATGAAGCGGCTTTTGACATCGACCAGCAGATGGAAAAGGGTCTTGCCGCCAGGGGTCGCCGGCTTGATGGGTCCGCAGATATCGTCGTGCACGAGCTCCCATGGCTCACCAGCGCAGTAGGATGCCTAAGATGGAAAGAGGGTGTGCCTCTGCTTGCCGATGAGACACCTGTCGCGCAACCTTTCGATCTCGACAACATAGCCATCGTCGAACTTCATCATCCCGCAAATTCCCGAGTCGAGCTTGAGAGAATGTAGACCTGGCCCCTACCTCTAGTTGTTCTTGAATTCAATCGGTTTCCAGCTTTGAAGGTTGCTTCTAACAGTTTTGTGAATAACCTTTTTACTTCAGTTCTTCGCAACCCCTACCAAGTGTTTGTGAAAAGCCATTGAGTCGATTAAGCTCTGATTTAAAGCTTATCTGAAAAGCATGACGTTTAGACTATTGAATGCTATTGGAAAAGCCTTGAGAAGAGAAAATTAAAGATTCTGCATCGCCAAGCCTTAATGGATTGAAATCAAATTCGTGGATTTAGGATGGTTGTTCTTTTGTTGGAGTGATCTTGACAAGCTTCTCGAGTGTGTCTGAATCGAGGCCATGTCAATCCATGAGCGCATCGAGAAGTTCTTGTGGAGTTACGTTGAGGGATTTAAGGATTATTGCAATGTTTCTTGCCCTTCGAGAATCAAGAATTGAGATTAGCGCTCGTCCACCATTGTTGAGGCCACTTAGCTTTATTGGCGGTTTCTTGTTTGTGGCTACATACTCAAACAGAGCTTCCATAAGTTGCCATTAAAGCTGAATTACAAAGAAGAAAGCAAAATCAAAATGAAATCTCTTTCAAATTGAATTATGATGATGGGTTTTATGTGAAAGAATCGCCATGAATCTTGTCGCGCACCATGGATGATCAACATCTACGTTTCACAAGAAACAACTCTCCACGTCACTCTCCAAACGCTAACCTTCAGCCAGACGATTCTCAGCCAACGCCCCCCAAGCTACCCAGAAACACTTGCAACAAAGAAATAGAAGAGAAAGAGAGGAACGAAGATCTTTTCCAACGACGTCGAAAACCTCCCTTCTGACCCCAAATACCGAGTAAACCAACCAGGAAAAATCATTTGTCCTACGCCGTGGTGGTCGCCGTAGTCACCATTGGAGAAGAAGTTTGAAATTAGTTTTTGAAACAAGATCTGTCTCCCCCCACGTCAATGTTGAAGCTAATAATAGAAGTTTGAATTAGTTACTACGGAAGAGAAGGAGGAGGTGAATTCAATTTCATCCACAAAAATCCCAACCAACTCCAGGAATCCCCCCTATAAAAGGACCTCCCTCCCCATCATTCAAATCACTCCTCCTCTCAATCTCACTTCAGTTTTCTGTTGTCACCAACAACTGGTATCAGAGCAATCTCGAAGTAGCAAAAATGGCAGCAGAAAAACAAGTTGAGAGCTACGTTCAGCCCGCCATCCCGAGGTTCGATGGTCACTATGATCATTGGGCGATGTTGATGGGAAATTTTCTCAGATCAAAGAAGTTCTTTGATATGGTGGAGACGTGTTATGAAGAGCCAAATGAAGGCGAGGTACTCTCAGCTGGTCAACAGCAACTGTTGGCAGCATCGAAGTTGAAGGACCTGAAGGTCAAGAACTATTTATTTCAGTCCATTGATAGGACTATCTTGGAAACAATGCTTTAGAAGAAGACATCTAAGGAAATTTGGGATTCTATGAGGAGGAAGTATCAAGGCTCAACGAGAGTAAAACGTGATCAACTACAAGCCGTCAGAAGAGACTTTGAAATTCTCCAAATGCAAAAGGGAGAAACGGTGAATGATTATATTGGCAAGGTTATAAGTCTTGCAAGTAAAATGAGGATGCATGGTGGTTCAATCACGGAGGTTGCGGTAGTAGAAAAGATTTTGCGATCACTAACTCCAAAGTTCGATTACATTGTATGTTCTATCGAAGAAGCAAACAATGTCGAAGAGATGCAAATAGATGAACTCCAAAGCTCCCTGTTAGTACATGAGCAGAGGCTCAATCGTACAAGTGCAATAGAGGAGATGACAGCCTTAAAGATATCCACACCAGGTGAAACTTCAAGCCCTAGAGGTAGAGGGCAAAGAAGAGGCAGAGGTCGTGGGAGAGGCAGTCGAGAAAGAAGTGAAGATGTTGGCAGATCAGCAGACCTAGTCAGAAACGATTATGACAACAAAGGCAAGAGACACTTTGACAAGTCTAAGTTGGAATGCTACAGGTGTGGACGCCTTGAACATTACAAAAATGAGTGCTATACCAGGCTCCAAAAGGAGAAAATAGATCAATCCAATTTTGTGGAAAGAAGAGAAGAAGAAACATTATTAATGTCATTCCATGCTATGAAGGTTGCAGATCAAGGTGTATGGGTCGTAGAGTCTGGATGCAGCAATCATATGACAGGTTGTAAGGAATTCTACTCAACTCTAGATGAAAATTTTCATACTACGGTTTCTCTTGGCAACAATTCAACTCTCCAAGTGATGGGGAAAGGAACTGTAGATATCAAGACTAGAAATGACTTTGTAGAGTCTATTTCTAATGTATTCTACATTCCTGATCTGAAGGCCAACTTACTTAGTATCGGTCAGTTACAAGAAAAGGGGTATGTGATCACATTCCAAAATGATGAATGTGAGATTTATGACTCCAAAAGAGGATCGATTGCTAAGATGAAGATGACCACCAACCGTCTATATCCGTTGACGTTAAATATCATCGCCAAAAGTTTGATGGTGAAGAAAGAAGATACCACCTGGCTTTGGCATTTTAGGTATGGTCATCTACAGTTCAAAGGATTAAAGACGTTATCTTCAAAGAAGATGGTAACTAGGTTGCCAGATATTACTCCACCAACAGAAATTTGCGAGAGTTGTGTAGTAGCAAAACATGAAAGAAATTCTTTTCCATCTGGAAAATCAAGAAGAGCTCAAGCAATTTTGAAGTTGATTCATTCAGACATATGTGGTCCCTTCTCTCCAGCATCAAATGGTAATAAGAAATATTTCATGACCCTCATCGATGATTTTAATCGAAAAACATGGACTTATTTCTTGCACGCCAAATCAGAAGCCTTTGAGTGCTTCAAAACATTTTGTGCTACTATGAAGACGGAAACTGGAAGAAGAGTCAAGGCTTTAAGAACTGATAGAGGTGGAGAGTTCTGCTCGAACGAGTTTATTAAATTTTGTGAAGAGAAGGGCATACAGAGGCAGTTAACAACAACATATACACCACAACAAAATGGTGTGGCCAAAAGGAAAAACAGGATCATTCTCAACATGGTTCGAAGTTTACTAAATAAAGGAGAAGTCCCGAAGGAATTCTGGCCAGAAGCTGTCGTGTGGTCCGTTCACATTCTCAACCGGAGCCCTACTTTTTCTGTTAGAGATATGACTCCACAAGAAGCATCGAGCGGAAGAAAACCTGCAGTAGACCACTTTAGAATCTTTGGGTGCATAGCATATGCACACGTTCCTGATGAGAAGAGAAAGAAACTTGAGGACAAGAGTTTGAAGTGTGTGTTCCTTGGAGTAAGCGAGACCTCTAAGGCGTACAAGCTCTATGATCCTTTGACGAAGAAGGTGGTGGTAAGTCGTGATGTAGTCTTTGACGAAAATAAGACTTGGACATGGGAAGAAAAGATCACTGTGAATCAGCAAATTCCTGTAGATCTTGAAGAAGAACAAACTGAAGCCCCTATTCAGCCTCACTATGAGCATGGAGAGAGCTCATCACAAGCTCAACAAGAAGAACAAGTAGAAGAAGATCATGATCATAATCAAAGACATTCAAGAACAAGAAAGAGACCAAATTGGATGATTGATTATGAGATGGACTATGAATCAAGTGATAGTGGTTATTTTGTATTCTTTATGGATAGTGATCCAATTGTCTATGAAGAAGCAGTAAAGATGAAGAAATGGAAGGAAGCTATGGACAGTGAAATCAAATCCATAGAGAAGAACAAGACTTGGGAGCTCACTGATCTTCCTAGAGGGCAGAAAACAATCGGAGTAAAATGGGTTTTCAAAACAAAGTTGAATGAAAACAGTGAGGTGGATAAGTACAATGCGCGACTTGTTGCAAAAGAATACAAGCAAAAGTATGGAATTGATTATAAGGAAATATTTGCACTAGTGGCACGTCAAGACACTATCAGGCTCATAATTTCTATTGCAGCACAGAAATCTTGGCCTATTTATCAACTTGATGTGAAATCGGCCTTCTTACATGGAGAGCTTCAAGAAGAGGTATATGTAGAGCAACCAGAAGGTTTTGTTCAAAAAGGCAAAGAGGAACAAGTATACAAGTTGAAGAAAGCTTTGTACGGTTTGAAGCAAGCTCCGAGGGCATGGTACAGTCGTATTGATTCTCATTTTGAAAAGATGAGATTCACTAAATGCCCGTATGAACATACGTTGTATGTGAAAACTGAAAAGAGAGGTAACATTATCATTATTTGCTTATACGTTGATGATTTAATTTTTACTGGCAATAATGAAGAAATGTTTAAATTTTTTAAGAAGAGCATGATGAAGGAATTTGAAATGACAGATCTTGGCTTGATGAGATATTTTCTTGGAGTAGAAGTTACTCAAACTCCAACAGGTAACTTTATTTGTCAGAAGAAATATGCTCAAGAATTACTTGAAAGATTTAAATTGGATGAGCGCACATTTGGAACTCCATCAGAATTGGGTTTAATGTTGCACAAGGATATTGACGGGCGAGAGGTTGATAATAGGTACTTCAAACAAATTGTGGGAAGTTTGATGTACCTAACTTCAACAAGACCAGACATCATGTATGTTGTTAGTATGATAAGTCGTTACATGGAGCATCCAACGGAAAAACATCTCAATGCAGCAAGAAGGATACTTCGTTATGTGAGAGGAAATTTTGATTTGGGGGTATTCTACAAGAAAGGAGATGTTCCGAAGATGGTTGGCTAATATAGATAGCGACTATGCAGGTGATATAAATGATCGTAAAAGTACTTCAGGAAGTATTTTCATGATGAGTTCAGGAGCTATTTGCTGGTCTTCAAAGAAGCAACCTATTGTAACACTCTCAACTACAGAAGCAAAATTTGTGGCAGCAGCAGCATGCTCGTGCCAAGCAATTTGGTTAAGAAAAATGCTTGAAATTCTTAATCAGAAGCAACCAGGTACGACGGTTATATATTGTGATAATATGTCAACTATTAAGTTGTCTAAAAATCCTGTGTTGCATGGAAGGAGTAAGCACATCGATGTTCGATTTCATTTCTTGTGTGATTTGTGTAAAGAAGGCATTATTGAACTCAACTTTTGTCGAAGTGACGAACAAATCGCAGACCTATTCACAAAGCCCTTGAAACAACCATTGTTCGAGAAGCTTAGAAGAAAGATGGGGATGTGCAGAATCCAAGATGTATATCAAGAAGATGAAGTGAAGTCCTAAACTGATTTCCGCAGAATTCAGTTTAAGGGAAGGTGTTGAAGCTAATAATAGAAGTTTGAATTAGTTACTACGGAAGAGAAGGAGGAGGTGAATTCAATTTCATCCACAAAAATCCCAACCAACTCCAGAAATCCCCCCTATAAAAGAACCTCCCTCCCCATCATTCAAATCACTCCTCCTCTCAATCTCACTTCAGTTTTCTGTAATCACCAACAGTCAAACAACCACAAAACTTCATGGGAGATTGAAGAAGAAGCAAACAGAGAGGAAAGGAAAGAAAAATGATGGAAAAAGACATCGAAAATGTTGCGGGTAGAAGAGAGAAAATTCATAAAAAAATCGTGCAAGGACCCAATTCGAACCTGAGGTCCAGCACGTAAGCCCGCGGCCCAGCAGCTAAAGATCGATCTAGCACGAGGACCCCATATGACCTGCGACTCGACTCCAGCACATTTGTAAAATGCAAAGTCCAAGTTCCCTCGGCCCAGCCAAACACTCTTGTGGCCCAGCCCGCGAACGGAAGCCCAACAACCCACGCCTACAGCCAATGACCCGCGAGACAACCTGAACGTGTGACACGAATTGGCCTCGAAATCTCAGATGAAGGATTATTGTGTCGGGGATGCCTATGTGTCCAATAGAAGAGTTAAGAAAAGAGATATTAACGGAGGCACACAACTCGCCATTTGACATGCACCCAGGAGGTACTAAGATGTACAAAGATTTAAAACAACACTTTTGGTGGAGGAGAATGAAGAGAGACGTAGCCGAGCTTGTTAGTGTGAGTTTGTGACCCAAATAAATGGACAAACAGAGCGCTTAAACCAAATCTTAAAGGACATACTACATGCTTGCGTATTTGACTTTAAGGGAAGTTGGGATTCCAATCCACCCATTTGGGTCATGGGAAACGGTGCAGGTCCCCACTAGGTTGGGACGAAGTAAGTGAGAGAGAGCTAGTAGGACCCGAGCTGGTTCGAGTCACCAATGAGGCTATCTAGAAAATTCGAGCGAAGTTGCGTATCAGCTCAAAGTAGACAGAAAAGCTACGTCGATGTAAGGCGTAGAAACTTAGAGTTCGAGATAGGGGATCTAGTATTCCTAAAGGTGGCACTCATGAAAGGTGTCTTGAGGTTTGGACGTAACGGCAAGTTAAGTCCTAGATTTATTGGACCTATTAAGAGTGCATGATGTAGTTCACGTGTCAATGCTAAGTAAATACCTGATGGACCCTATACACATAATAGGCTACAAGCCTCTCCAACTCAACAGAGATTGAGTTACGAGGAAAAACCAATAAGAATTTTAACCCGAGAAGTGAAAGCACTACACAACAGCGACAATTGGTTCGTTGAGGTGTTGTGGCGGAGCCACCACACTGAGGAGGCCACGTAGGAGCATGAGGACGAAATAAGAGAAAAATACTCCAAGTTAGTACAAGAGTTTGAGACTTTCGATGATGAAAGTTCTTTGTAGGGATTTATAATGTAACGAATCGGAAAATTAAAAAAAAATAAAAAGAAAAACCCAGTTGCTATAAAACTCGCGAGTTTTCCGGCGACCGACGTGTTTTCTGGATTCATCAAGGAACAACGCTCCACGTCCCTCTCCAAACGCCAACCTTCAACCAAACGATCCTCATCCAACGCCCCGAAGCTCCCGAGAAACACATACAACAAAGAAATAGAAGAGAGAGAGAGAGAAACAGAGATCTTTTTCGGCAACATCGAAAACCTTCATCTTGACCCCAATACAAGTAAGCCAACTAGGAAAACCCTCACTGGGCTTAGCACGTCCACTCAGAGCAGATCTACATCGTCGTGGTCGTCGTATTTACCGTAAGAGATGGAGTTCAAAATAAGATCTTTGAGAAATGAGATCTGCCTCTCCCGACGTCCAACAACCACGAAACTTCATGGGAGAGAGGAGGAGAAGCAAATAGAGAGGAAAGGGAAGAAAAAGGATGGAAAAAGACGTCGGAAACGTTGTGGGGAATAGAGAGAAAATCCGTCGAAAAATCACGCAAGGAGCGGGCGAAGAAGAAAGGATCCTTCGGATCCGGGTCGAACCCGATTCGAACCCAAGGCCCAGCACGTAAGCCCGCGACCCAAAATTGGTCGGTTCAACAACCAGAAACCAGTCAAGCCCGAATTCTATCTCCAGCCCATTTGTAGAACCCGAAGCCAAAGTTTCCTCAACCCAGCCAATTCGCTCTGCAGCCAAACGCGTCCGTGGCCCATCCCAGGAACAGAAGCCCAGCAACCCACACCTACATCCAACAACCCGGGATCCAACCCAAACCCGCGACTCTTACCGACCTCGACCCAATGCCACCTGTACTACGTGCCACGTCCTGCTGCAGCCACATGGCACCCAGTGGCGCAAACGTACCCTCAGTTTCACTCGGCGTAAAGGGCTCGCGGCGATGCTCTGACTTTCAATTTTTGATCCAATTATCACCGTTCTTACCCTCTCGAACCTGTTTTGGGCCCCATTTAAGGTCATTGAGATCATTTTAGAGCCGTATTTAACATTATTAGTTGGATTATTAAATAATATGTGAAATACTAACAAAAGGTGACTAATGGTGCGATAGGAAGTGAACCCCGACAACCTTTGGAGAAGATCTCAAGGAACGGGAGCTTACGTTAATTAAATTAGAAAATGCTTCGGCTAAGGCCAACCAAGTAAGTGGCCTTACTACAGGATAGGCTAGAAATTGTATGAGTTATGATGAAGTATGAGTTGTATCGTATGATGCAGTATCCTAGTATATATTGATGTATGAGTATATGATGATGGATGAGTCTATGATGATGTATGAGTTATAATGATATATGAGTTATGATGCTTGATGATATGAAAAATATATATAGTTGATGTATGACGTTCTTGATATGTTATATGCATTTTATGGCAATATGATAAGTATGATGATTGCATGAGGTTTGTCTTAATATGTTGATGTTTTTCATATTAAGCATGCTATATGATGATGAGTGTCATATTACATCATGTCGATAGACCGACATAGGACAGAACCCTAAGAGCATGAAAATGATATTAATATAAATATCCAACGAGCATGTGTTACTTAATGTAACAACAAGATGAGATTAAGTCTTTCACAATATCTCAAATCCACAACCTGACGCTCTAATACCACTTGTTGTATCTTAATGCCACAACCTTCAATGCTCTGATACAACTTGTTGGTAAATGAAACTAGACAAATGTAAAATGGTAATGGCTCCACATCTAAACCAAATGGCACTAGACAGACTTTTATATAGTCATAACTGATGGTGTTAATATAACACGTGTGGAAGCAATTTGAATCTTAGGCACTTTTAGAACATCAATTATAGTAAATAACTAGCATGTTCATAAGTATTAAAACTTAATGAGTTTGAATACTAACCTTTTGTAGTTCAAACTCCTTTTTCCTCACGAACCGGTTTCGAACCACCACTAGTGTCTTCTCCACTATCCTTCGGCCTTAGAACGGGATTGTGAAATTCGGTGAGTGACTAAACTTGGGAGGGATTTTATATATATGAAGAGAGTGTTTGTGAGAGATTTTTCTCAAGGTTTTTCACCAAGAAGAAGAAGATCTTCCATGTACCATGATCACTCTATTTAAAGAGTCATGTTTGCATGTTCATGCAAATTTGAGATCACCAAATTTTGACACTCAAAATTCCACTCAAATGTTTGGGATTATGTGGCAAGCATGCATGTTTGAGTTAACCAAATTTTGACCTTCAAAATTCCACTCAAACTTATGGGGTTTATTTGGCAAGCATGCAAGTTTGGTTAAACCAAATTTTAACACCTCAAAATTTCACTAACATGGATTTTTCCATTAAATGAAGTCAACATTTTGACTTTCTTCATTTTAATTCAACAATTAATTTGAAGAATGAATTTCAAATTAAAGTAACATTAAATAATTAATTAAACTATTTAATTAATATTTAATATTAATTCAAATGCCAATCCCAATGAATTCCGACGCATAATTGATTAAGATATTTTAATCTTATTTAAATATCTCAAATTCTCTCTTTTTGTTTAATTCGTAAATAAAACAAAAATACGGTTAAATATATCATATATATGTAGCGCATATTCCCTAATTTGAATTTGAACACTTCGAACTCACTCGTCACACTGTTGTATGGTTTAGTCCGATATGAGCTAGTAGAGGGACCTAATGGACCTATAGATCATGGGCTCCAACGATCCAAGATTAACCGGTTAAACTCATTAACCTTGTTAACCAACATTTGTTAACTACTAGTACACTCCACTATAGCCTAGTAGTTGCACTCCCCTCACTATAGATATATTTCTAAACATTTGATATAACCATGATTAGTAAGTCGATCCTTCATAGGTTGTTCGTAACTAGAGTTGGGTCAATTTATCGTTTTACCCCTGAAGTTACTTCTTGTTCCTTATGTCTCACTGATCCTCTAATGAACAATTGGTTTGTGATCCAACCAGTAAACCGAATCTCTCTCAGGCCAATGAGAGGGTGGGGCCCCTTGTTCAAGACCTGGAGTCAGTGCTTAAGGGAACTACCTCTCTTGTATCCCTAATAGTGGGTAGGAGTGAATTTCATCTTGCACCCTACGTCCCCAGCCATTCACCCAGTCTTACCCCTGAAATGGGAGGCCTATTGAGTCGGCGAACTAGAGCCACTCTTACCCATGCAAATCTATGGATAATTCCGAATAAACAGGAGTTCATGGTTAGCTCAGGATTAAAACCGAGTTACCGAGGTTATTGAATGAAAAGATAATCAGTCTCAACAGTAAACGACATTATAAAGTGAGAGTGGTTTTCTTCATGGTCCAATCTTATGCAATACTCATTGCATAGGACGCCCCTCAAGACAACTGTATGCACGAGTTCTAAGGTTTCTTCGGCTCTATAACCTTTTTCGAAAAATGATCGTTTAGTCATTTTACCCTTAAGACAAGACTCACATGGAGGAAAAGAGTTGTCTTCTAACTCATTTAGAAGTCCTCTTTTAACCAATCTCTCAATCCTATTGAGATTAATGTGGTCTAGTCTTAAGTGCCAAAAATAGGTATTAGGAGAAATTTTTTGTCGTTTATTTTGAGTTTCAACTGTTTTAAACATCTCGGTATTTAAAATAGCTTTTGTTTCGCTCGGTTTTAACATATATAAGTTGTTTTCTAGTTTTGCAGAACAAATATGAATACCTCTTTTGCAAATGAACACTTCATTGATTTCAAAAGATACTTTATACAATTGTTCTAATAAACAAGAGATACATATTAGATTTCTTTTCATTTCAGGAACAAAAAGTACATTATCTAATATAATGAATCTATCTCCAAAAAACAACTTTAAATTTTCTACTGATCTTGCTGAGACAACCTCTCCTGTTCCAACCCTGAGTAAAAAGAACAAATATGATTAGTCGCCCATGAATCTAGTATCCAAGTTGTGTTGTCATACTCTACTAAACATATTTCTACAATGAGTAAATCATATTTACCTTGTTGTGTCTTTTCGGCTTTCTACTCTGCAAGGTATTTTGGGCAGTTTCTCTTCCAGTGCCCGTTTTCGTTGCAATGGAAATATTTTCCTTTATCTGCTTTTTGAACCTTGTGTTTGCGGTTAGTAGGAATTTTATTTTTCCCTTTACCCTTCTTCTTCATCAAAACACTTTTAGAAGTTGAAGGTTCATACTTATTTTTGGAGGACGATCCTCGTAATAATTTCTTGGAGATAGCAACATTTGCTTCTCTTGTTTGTCCCTTGTTCGTTAAGATGGACTGATAAGTCTGTAGCTCATTGAGAAGAGCAGTCAAGTTATATTCTATTTTGTTCATTACCACATTGGTGCGGAACTGGAAGAAGCTCTTCGGAAGAGACATCATGATAAAACTGACTTGACTCTTCTCATCAATAACAGCTTCATTTTCTTCTGCCACATTGAAATGAACCATCATGTCCAGGACATGTTCTCTAACTGAGGTCCCTTCTTTCATACGGCAGTTGTAAATGTATTTTATGGCTTCATGTCTAAGGGAGAAGGACGGTTGTCCAAACATCCCTTTTAGAGATTCCATAATCTCTTTAGCAGTACCCATAACATCGTGTTTCTTAGCCAAAACATCAGATATGCTGGCTAGAATGTACACTCGGGCTTTGTCATTTGCCTTTATCCATCTGTCATACGCATCCCAAACTGTTCAGTTTGCATTTGAGCTGGGGTTTGGAGGACACTCCTCAGTTAAAACAAACCTTAAATCATCAATGACCAGTATTGTGTTTAGGTTTGATTTCCAAGTTGTGTAATTGTCGCCGTTTAATTTCTCAGAAGCGAGTAATTGTACTATTGAGTTTGTCATGTTATGATATAAAGAAAATTCTATTAGTGATTTGACTTAATCCTGTTTAATCCAATCAGTTTTAGCAAATGTAATAATGTACCCAAATTATTAATTTGCAACGATACTTTAGTGAGTTAGAGCAACTGCTACCAAGGGGCAGTCAATCACTCATTCACTAAACCAAGACATTCTTGACTTAAACACTAATCCCAGAATAACTCTTGTTCTTATAGTGTTCTTAGTTATCGCTGTTTTGGTCAAGAAATATACCAACTCTTAGTATTTCTTCGTAAGTGTGACCCACCATTTTTCAGACCTCATAGATCGGTCCCAACAATGCTATCGAATGAAAAAGCCAAAGTTGGGAACGGACCTAAAAAATCCTATCCATTTCTGGAGTTTGCGTTGTTTCGACTCCCATGTTACAACCCTCTGAATGGGTAGTTGCTCTAGGGCAACATGCAGGTGGAACATGGGAATCTTACGGTGCAACCTAGTGGTGGAGACCATAGGACGTATTTGATATACTTCCTTCTCCCACTTACTATAAATACTTTCTCTATTCACCTTGTTATTGACTCATGCAAATACCTTCCGAATTGAGGACGCTCCCAGGGCGACACGAGGCCGAGCATGAATCTCACTGTGTGAATTTTACAGAGAGCGTGGAAATAAAACGATGTATCTTATACACTTTTTTCCTCCCACTAAGTATTTTAGATGGTTGGGTATACTCATTACTTAAGTATATTCCGGCTAATTAAATATAACTTAAGTCTAGGTGATTTTTCTAAATCTTACATCACTTAAGCATGCTCATAAAACTGGGCTAACTAAGCTCAAGTACTAGTCCGATCTCCAGGTAGTAGATGTTCCGTAAACCGTCAACTTAAGTACTTCCAACCTTAGACAAGATCGTGCCAGGTGAGCTTTCTCGTAACCACAATTTTATAAGACATCGACCTATTTTAACTATTAAAATTGATCGTGCTCGGTTCTTAACCCTAAGTCATCATGCACTTATCTTTATTATAGATTTTAACGTCTATCTCGTTTTATGACGTTGAAAATAGCCTATAACATGCATCTAACATGCTTTATATAACAATTATATAATCATCCATTCCATGCAATAATATAACAATTTATATCTATCACTCATGGAACCCTAAACATGCATACTATACATTATAACACTTATAATGTACTTGGAATGCATGAAACATGCTTAGCCTATGGTGGGATTTTAAATCTATATGACATACTTTATGCATATACATTTTCTATTTAATTAAAACATACATTCATAATGCATAATTAATTAAACACACTAAAGTGAGTTTGTTTTGGCATTTTAAAGCAAGCAATTAAATAAATTATTACATTAATAATTAAAAATAACTTGAGCCGCTCCCGAGGATCACGAACTGGGAGAACCAACCCTTAAAAACGTTGAATCGGACCCCAACGGCAGAAAAAACACCCGAATCGCCTCTTCCATCTTCTTCGGTTCAGCTTGCTTTCTCTTCCATTTTCGATCAATTACAACCTAAAATGGACTCTAATGACTCCATAAAAATTACAGACCTTTCTTCATTCATTAAAGCCCCATACACATTAGGCTTATTACAATAATTGTATCAAATGGAAGCATAAAAAAATACCAAAACTAAAACCATCCACTTTAGCAACCACAAATTTCATTCATGAAATGGTACCCACCATGATCAAATTAATGTAAATAAAGTGCCTAAAACTTGCTCTGATACAAATTTATGGTGTTAATATAACACATGCGATAGCAATTTGGATCTTAGGCACTTTTAGAACATCAATTATAGTAAATAACTAGCATGTTCATAAGTATTAAAACTTAATGAGTTTGAATACTAAACTTTTGTAGTTCAAACTCCTTTTTCCTCACAAACCGGTTTCGAACCAACACTAGTGTCTTCTCCACTATCCTCCGGCCTTAGAACGGGATTGTGGAATCCGGTGAGTGACTAAACTTGGGAGGGATTTTGTATATATGAAGAGAGTGTTTGTGAGAGGTTTTTCTCAAGGTTTTTCACCAAGAAGAAGAAGATCTTCCATGTACCATGATCACTCTATTAAAGTGTCATGTTTGCATGTTCTTGCAAATTTGAGATCACCAAATTTTGACACTCAAAATTCCACTCAAATGTTCGGGATTATGTGGCAAGCATGCATGTTTGAGTTAACCAAATTTTGACACTCAAAATTCTACTCAAACTTGGGTTTATTTGGCAAGCATGCAAGTTTGGTTAAACCAAATTTTGACACCTCAAAATTCCACTAACATGGATTTTTCCATTAAATGAAGTCAACATTTTGACTTTCTTCATTTTAATTCAACAATTAATTTGAATAATGAATTTCAAATTAAAGTAACATTAAATGATTAATTAAACTAGTTTATTAATATTTAATATTAATTCAAATGCCAATCCCAATCAATTCCGACACATAATTGATTAAGATATTTAAATCTTATTTAAATATCTTAGATTCTCTCTTTTTGTTTAATTCGTAAATAAAACAAAAATGCGGTTAAATATATCGTATATATGTAGCTCATATTCCCTAATTTGAATTCGAACACTTCGAACTCACTCGTCACACTATTGTATGGTTTAGTCCGATATGAGCTAGCAGAGGGACCTAATGGACCGATCATGGACTCCAACGATCCAAGATTAACCAGTTAAACTCATTAACCTTGTTAACCAACATTCGTTAACTACTAGGACACTCCACTATAGCCTAGTAGTTGCACTCCCCTCACTATAGATATATTTCTGTCCATTTGATATAACCATGATTAGTAAGTCGATCCTTCACAGGTTGTTCGTAACTAGAGTTGGGTCAATTTACCGTTTTACCCCTAAAGTTACTTCTTGTTCCTTATGTCTCACTGATCCTCTAATGAACAATTGGTTTGTGGTCCAATCAGTAAACCGAATCTCTCTCAGGCCAATGAGAGGGTGGGACCCCTTGTTCAAGACCTGGAGTCAATGCTTAAGGGAACTACCTCTCTTCTATCTCTAATAGTGGGTAGGAGTGACTTCCATCTTGCACCCCATGTCCCCAGCCATTCACCCAGGCTTACTTCTGAAATGGGAGGCCGATTGAGTCAGCGAACTAGAGCCACTCTCACCCATGCAAATCTAAGGATAATTCCGAATAAATAGAAGTTCATGGTTAGCTCAGGATTAAAACCGAGTTACCTAGGTTATCGAATGAAAAGAAAATCAGTCTCAACAGTAAACGACATTATAAAGTGACAGTGGTTTTCTTTATGGTCCAATCTTATGCAATACTCATTGCATAGGACGCCCCCACTCACATGTCTCCACATGTACAATTTGGTGATCACATTGTTTATATCATATACAAAAGTGGGTCGCATCCATAGTTTCCCCAGAATAAGGTACTCAGCCTTATCCTTATACTATAGATCATTTTGACTATATACTTGAACTTGATCCACTCTTATGTCTCTACATATAGTTCAAGTAATCATACTATAGCCAGAGTGTTCTTAGTTTATTGGATTTAAATTAATGATCGTAAAGTTCACTTTATTCAATAACAATCTTTACTGATTAAACAACAATAATAACTTTATTGAAAATAGAATATGTTTTTGTTTACAAACTATGAATTTTAGGACATAAAACCCAACAATAACAACATTAATGCTCATGCATGAATTAAGATATTCATGTATCAAAATGAGAATATGAACCAATATGATTAAGAACTAAATGAGAGTTAATAACCAAAATAAATGAGAATATGAACGTCATGAACTAAACGAGAGTTATGACAATATACCTTCCTGAGAACTTACCACAAATTTTCCTTCCATGAAACTCATTGTCACCGTCTTAAAAAATGGAAATAATCACCTTAGGGATGATTTTCTATTCCAAAGAAGCATGTCTACTAAACAACGTGGGGGTTGAAGGGTCTTTCTAACATTTCCATGCATTTTGGAGTCTACTCTCTCAAATTCTTCCTTAAATTCTTACACAATTCAACCGACCATCTCCATCACCCATATCTGCGTCAAATCTATACCCACTGTAAAAAAACTGTGAGATATTCTTGGGAAGACAGTCTAATCCTTGTGATACTACATCCACCTGCAATACGTCCGCCACAAGATCTACGTTTATCCATTTCAATAAACCCACTACAATCATTTAAAGCCTTTCTCCCAAAGGAATCATCCATTAGTTTATCAAATATAGATTTGGTAAGTGTCGTCTCTGCCATACCTTCCATGCCACGTATCATTGTAACGCCATAACATGTTACGTGTACGGGAAAGTATGTAAGTTGTTGTATTTTGGAATCAATTTCAGTTGGGAAGTTCTCTACATGCAACATTGCTTTGCAATCTGATCTTGCGGAGACTTCTTGAGAAAAGGATTTGATAACATCCCTATACCATTATCAACATCATACATAACAAAATAATATATACGGAAAGAAGCATAGTTTGCTCAAAACAACACAAGAAACCAATAGCTCACTCACCGGCTTTACAATTCCTCTTAGTCATCAAAATCTGTATACATTACCCCTAGTCCCTAACATCATTTTGTATCCCATGGACCTTATCGACGAGATCGATACCATAGCTTCTTATAGTTACATAATTCACATCTTCATTGAAGTATATTGTATGATTGATGTCTCTTGGTTCATATAGGCAGCATCACATAAAATTTCCAAAAAATCTTCATTGATATGTTGCAGCATCACATAAAATTTCCAAAAAATCTTCATTGATATGTTGCAACATTGAAGATTCAACAAAGTCAACTGGGAAACATCAGGTTTTTTGGTACTTAATTTGAAGAAGAGCATATTGGATGGATGGGTGAGTTCCATTTACTGGGGAGCATTTCAAAGGTAGAACAACCACCAAGATGAAGTTCTTTAAGATTATGTAACAAATAAATAGTGGTGAGAGCGGAGATGAGGTTCGTGCAACCGTCAAGGTTTAAGACCTTGAGCCCAGAAAGGTTTCCAATTGATGAAGGTAGCTCCTTTATGTCGGTAAAATCTAAATATAACGACACTAAAAATTTCATGTTTCCAGTAATTTTTTGAAACATTTTGAGATTAGATTTGCTTGAGAGTTCAAGATATTTAAGAGATTTTAACTTGAAGTAGCTTGGAAGCTTTTCAAGCTTAGTGCATTGTCTAAGGTCCAAGGCAACAAGACAATCCAAAAATCCAGTAGGCTCGTGAATCACTCTTAAATTTGTGCATTTTTTTAGATACAATTTTTTTAAGGTTTATTGTCGTAGAGAAGTCAGGAATTTTTCGAAGAAAGATTCAAATATCTAAGAAATTTTAGTGAAAGATAGTTGGGAAGCTTTCTAAAGTTTGGGCAAGTGTTAATCAGGAAATTATTAACAAAAAGCTTTAAAATGTCTTCTACCAACCACAATCTACTCCTTTTTCCAAGACTAAGAAGATTCACCATTTACTATTTTATGACTCATCGATTGGATTAAATCATGCATTTGCACCTTGTTATTTTTAATCGTAATAAGTGAAAGATTCTCGATTACTAAAATTTCAAAACTTGGATTGAAATAGTATTATTAACCTAGTCAACTTTTTATCCCACTAGAAAACAAGAAATATCAAGGAAAATCTCCTTTACTTTTTCTTCAAGCCCATAAAAAACTCTGCTTGGTCTCTTAGGAAAGAAACCAAAACACCAAGTGCCAAAGGAAGACCTTTACAATAACTCGTAGCACGTTTTGAAAGGTCTAAGTAATTACTTGGTGGACGATTTTTCTTAAAAGCATGCTAACTAAAAAATTCAAGTGTGTCGTCATCATACTGCTGATCAAATTCATGGATGGAACGTAAATGGTTGCTTCTTGTTGTCTAATGATTACACTACCAAGGCCAAACCGATCATGTCCACCAACCAATGCTTCTAGTTGCTCAAGCTTATTCACATCGTCAAGAGTTATAAGAACTTTCTTTGAATGTAAGTCTATTCCTTATGATGTTGATTCCTCAGTCAAAATTATTAAAATCTTCGAATCTTCCTTTAAGATCTCATGGAGTAGGATTTCTTGGAGTTGAACAAGGACATTTTTGAAGCTTCCCTAACATTCGATTGAAAGCACCAAGCTTCAAATTGGTGAGCAATTTTGTTGTATAAAGCTTTGGCCAAAGTCGTCTTACCAATGCCTCCAATCCCATATATCCCCACCATGTAGACACCATTACATGGCTCATCCTGTTTCGAATAATCGGAATTTGACCTTAAATTTTCTAGTTGAGAATCAATTCCAAGGCGTGCAAGTAAGATTTAATATCGACAATACTTCTTTTACAAGGTCAAAAATTTGCAATCCCATATAAGATTTGATATTTTGCAATTTTCAAGCTCAAAAATTGTGAACTCAACAAAGTGTCAATGATTTGGGGAAGAGCATACTGGATCGTTGGTTGGGTCCCATTTATTGGGTAACATTTCAATTCCGAAACACCCATTAAGACGAAGATGACGAAGATTCAGTAGCAAATAAATGGTACTAGGGAGGGAGATGAGGTTTGTGCAACCTTCAAGGTCTAACACAACGAGATCACTAAGGCATCCAATTGTTGAAGGTAGCTCCTTTGTGGCCGTAAAATCCAAATCCAAAATCTTTAAAGATTTCATGTTTTCGGCAATTTTTAGAAACTTTTCGAGCTTAGAACACCTAGATAGTTTTAAATATACCAGGGACTTTAACTCGAGGTAGCTTGAAAGCTTTTCAAGGTTAGTGCATTTTGTAAGCTCCAAGATATGAAGACTATCTAAAGCTCTAATAGACTCAGAATCACTCTTTTTATGCAATTATTGAGATATAATTTTTTAAGGTTTGATGATGGGGAGAAGTTTGTAAGTTCCTAAAGTTTTTTTTTTCTTTCTTTCTCTCTTTCTTTCGGTATCTAAGCTTCAAAATTTTAAGAGATTTCGACTTGAGATAGCTTGGAAACTTTTTAAGATTGGAACAATGATTAAGGTATAAGGTAACAAGCTTACCAAGAGAAACAATTGACGTAGGAATGGTTCTCAATTTTGTGCAATTGTCAAGATACAATTCTTCAAAGTTTGACGATATTGGAGAGAAGTTACGAATTTTCTCTAATGAATTAGAGTAACTAAGATCAACAAACTTCAACCATTGTCAATCCTAGAAAAGAAAAATCTAATTTAGATAAAATATTATTATAAGAAAATCAATGAAAATTTTCGAATCATAAAAGTAGCAATATAATTATCTTCGATTCTTTCCCCAAATTTTTGATGAGGCTATGTTGCAAATCTAATCCAACAAGATCTTTTGTAATAAAGAAAGATGGCAAAGATTTTTAAGCAAATCCACGCCATTTTATCCACTTAAGTTATTCTGTAGATATTCAATATTGGTGAAAAATATTGCATTTTGAACCATTAGCAATCTTAGGTTTTTCATGTTTCTAAAAGCTCGAGGATCAACATCCAACCTTGTGGGTTTAGGTAACTCCAACTTTATAGCTTTAATTGCATCGGTTCCCTACAAACTCATAGTTTAGTAATTCAACATTACTATCGACTTACTTTGACAAACATACTTGTCCATTCTCCTTGGTCGTATCTAGTACAAAGGAAAGAATCCAAAACAACAAGAGCCAATGAATGACCTTTTACAATAACTTGTAGCACGTTTTGAAACATCTAGGTATGTACTGGGTGGATAACTTTTCTTAAAAGCGTGTGAACTAAAAAGTTTAAGGGCATCATTGTGATTAATTCTTTGAATACGATACTTTTCATCAAATTTGTGGATAAAAGTAAATGACGGGTTCTTGTTGTCACAATGATTATACTACCAGCGTCAAACCAATCATGTCTACCAACCAATGCTTCTAACTGCTCAAGCTTATCCACATCATCTAGAGCTATAAGAACTTTATTTGAACGTAGTCTATTTCTTACCATGTTGATTCCTTTATCAAGATTTTCAACCTTCAAAATTTCCTTTAAGATCTCATGGATCTAGTATTTCTGAAGTTGAACGAGGCAATTGAATTGCTTTGAAGCTTCCTTAAGATTTGATAGAAAGCAACATTCAAATTGGAGAGAAATTTTTTGTATAAAGTTTTGGTCAAAGTGGTCTTACCAATGCCTCCAATCCCATATATCGATGAGTGGTTGAGTCTATAATATTATTCATATTTCTTATTAGTTTTGGAGTTATCTAACAATTATTTTTATAAGATACATTATAAGAATCAAGAAGAATCACAACAAACAGACAAATAGATTTTAGTATTAAAGATTTATATCACATTAGCCATGAAATCAATCAACCATATTAACCAAAAATGTGTATTTCTTTCTAAAATAATTTGTACATTTAATCTTTTCAAGACCAAATATAAAAGAATTTTTTTTTTTTTAGGAGAATCCAATTCAGAAAAGCTAATCCATGGAATGGGCGGGACAGCTTCTAATTGTGCTCTTCAATGGCAGACATGCATCCATATTTCCCATCTTGATCTTCCCTCTAACTCCCCAGCTATTTCACGACACACCTGATTCACGGTGTTCACAAAATTCTTTACTATCACAAAAAGCCCTAACGGATTTTCTCTATCCCCTGTTTCATAGTACTCATTTGTCTTCTTCAATTCATCCAACACTCTTTTTTGTTCTCTTCTTTGCTATCTCAACTTCTTCCATTGAGGAGGAGTTGGCAGCAATGGCAATACTCGGAAGAAAGAGGAATGATGGAAATGAGAAAAAGAATGGAGTGGGGAAGAAACAGCCATGGCGAAAGGCTTACAGCCATCAGAGTGTCCCAACAATTCTTGCAGGAGGAGGAGTTGTTTCTTGTTTTGTCTTCTTCACTCGATTACAAAACTATTGTTTTTGGCTTCTTCTTTCTTTACCCAACCCACGATTAGGCCATATTTAGCGAATAAAAAATAATAAAAATTCAAATAAAGAATTCATCCGTTTCTTTATAGTCAATTCATGGTTTCTTTATAGTCAACATAGTTATCAAAAGTTAAATTAATAATTCAAAAAAAAGAAATCGAGAACATTCTCTTTATTCTTACTTCATAATACTATTAAACTACAAAAGAAAAATAAAATGTTAAATAATTTCTTGTTAATAATTTTCAAACTTTTTAACCACTACCAATTTCCTTTTTGTTGGTCACTACTATTAGGATACCACATGTACTCTATAACACATGAAGAAAAAAAAAGACTCATTTGCTCCTCCGTTGACTCGGGCCGATTTCCATAGTCTCAAAGGTTGTTTCTACCGCTGCAATCTACATTTGGGCTTCTATGGGGTCTACTAAGGAACCACACTAGAGGATGGAAGACCTGTTGGGAGGAGGTGAACTACCTGAACTTGCGGCGCGCAAGCTTGAAGAAGAGGTGGCCAAGCTGCATGCCATCAGCGCGAATGAACCGAACACCTTCGCCGAAGCAGAAAAGAACTCATGCTGGCTGAAGGTAATGCAGGAAGAGATGACGTCCATCACTGGGAACAAGACGTGGAGTCTGGAGGACATGTCGCCGGGACACCGAGCCATAGGGTTCAAATGGGTCTTCTAACTAAAGCGTAACAAAAAAGGAGAAGTTGTGAAGCACAAGGCCCGTCTGGTGGCGAAGGGCTATGTCCAGAAGCAAGGAGCGGACTTCGAAGAGGTATTCGCGCCGGTGGCAGGGTTGGAATCTGTCGCCTATTGCTGGCGATCGCGGCACATCATTCCTGGGAGGTCCACCACATGGATGTGAAGTCCGCTTTCCTCAACAGAGAGCTGAAGGAGACCATCTACGTCCGACAACCACCTATCTTCTTGGACAACCACAACTCCGACAAGGTACTGCGCCTGCAGAAGGCACTCTACGGGCTTCGACAAGCACCACGAGCCTAGAATGCGAAGCTCAATAGTACCCTTCTGTCGCTGAAGTTCAAGCGATATGCCTCTGAGCATGGCATGTACATGCAAGGCCACGACAAACAGCGGTTGATCGTGGGAGTGTACGTTGACGCCCTCATAATCAGTGGAGGCGACATGAAGTTCTTGGGAGATTCAAGAGGGAGATATCAAAGAACTTCAAGATGAGTGATCTTAGCGTGCTCAGTTACTACATCGGCATCTAAGTGCAACAGAGTACTGCAGGCATCACCTTCTGTCAAGGTGCATATGCAAAGAAGCTGCTGGACACAGCTGGGCTAGCAGACAGTAACCCTACAAAGACACCAATGGAGGCCCGACTCCAACTAAGGAAGGTCGACACTACAACGATAATTGACTCCACCCATTACCGCAGCATTGTCGAGAGCCTGCGCTATCTGGTAAACACATGCCATCACCTTGCTTATTCCGTTGGATACATGAGTAGGTTTATGGAAGCACCTAGGAAGGAGCATCTTGTGGCTGTCAAGCGCATCTGTGCTATGTGGTTAGAACCAGAGGCTGGGGTGTGAGATACTGCGCAGAGAGAGGAAAAGAGAAGCTTGAGCTGGTCGGCTATAGTAATAGTGACATGGTCGGTGACGTTGATGATCGTAAGAGCACTAGCGGGATGATTTACTTCCTCTCAGGCACCGCGATCTGCTGGCAATCAACTAAGCAAAAGGTAGTTGCTTTATCTTCTTGCAATGCAGAGTACATTGTCGCTTTGACGGCAGCAACACAGGGGGTCTAGCTTGTGCAACTGATGGAAGAACTCATCGAAAGAGAAGGCGATCCACCAATGTTATACGTGGACAACAAAGCTACGATCTCCCTGATCAAAAATCCAGTTTTGCACGACCGGAGCAAGCACATAGAAATTAGATTCCATTACATCCGGGAATGTGCAAATCGGGGGCTCATTAAGATTGATATCATCCAAACAGAGGAACAAATTGGAGACATCTTCACCAAATCTCAGGCGCGGTGAAATTTAAAGAACTTTGTTTGAAGATCGGAATTCAAACAATAAGGTAGATATACACATGTTTTTAGTCCGTCGGATCCAAGTCGGACCTGATTCGAATCCAGCCCATTTGTAGAACCTGAAGCCAAAGTTTCCTCAACCCAGCCAATTCGCTCTGCAGCCGAACGCGTCTGCGGCCCATCTCGGGAACAGAAGCCCAGCAGCCAACACCTGTAGCCAACGACCCGGGAGCCAACCCAAACCCGCGACTCTAATCGACCTCGACCCGATTCCACCTGTACTACGTGGCGCGTCCTGCTGCAGCCACATGGCACCCAGCGGCACAGACGCACCCTCGGCTTCACTCGGCGTAAAGGGCTCGCGGCGATGCTCCTCCGGAAAAAGAACCATCCATCCCTTTTCTTAGTTGGTTCCGAAAAAAGAACCATTACATCCCTTTTTTCATTGTTGGTTTCGGAATTACCCTTTCTCCTTTTTCTTTGTTGGTTCTGTAATTACCTTTTCCCCATTTTCTTTGTTGGTTGTTTGCCAGCAAAAGCCCCATCCCTTTTCCTTTGTTTGCCAGCAACAGCCCCATCTCTTCCCTTTTCTTTGTTGTGAAATTCCACCCTTGTTTGCCCCATCTCTTTTCTTGGTTCAGAAATTCCATTTGTTTGCCAACAACCGCCCAATCCCTTTTCTTGCCAACAGCAGCCCCAATCCATTTTCTTGGTTCTAGAATTCCATTTGGTTTGCTAGCAACCGCCCCAATCCCTTTTCTTGCCAACAATAGTCCCATCCCTTCCCATCCATTCCCATCCATTTTCCTTTGTTTGCCAACAACTTCCCCCTTTTCATTTGTTTCCCAACAACAACAGCCCCATCCCTTCTCCATCCCTTTTCCTTTGTTTGCCAATAGCAACAACTTCATCTCTTTTCCTTTGTTTGCCATCCATTTTCCTTTGTTTGCCATCCCTTCCTCCTTTGTTTGCGAGCAACAACATCCTCATCCCTTCCCCATCTCTTTTCCTTTGTTTTCTAGCAACAACAGCCGGGTCGACACTCATACGGAGAAAGAGTTCGGGATACTGTTTCTAACGAAATATAAAAGACCCGAAGTACAAAAACCGGGTCGACACTCATAAACGACCCTCAAGTGACAATGCAGCTCTCGAACGCTCCCCCACCTCGAGCGACAGTTAGCGAAGACCTGAAAAAGAAATCTAAAATGCGGTGAGTAAAAAAGTACTCGGTACGCAGCCTACTTGTAGGCTGTCATCGCATCCAGTTCCTGGTAGGTTTCCACGGGCTTTTCTTTAGGCTCTAGGAACTTTGGGCTTAACTCTATAGTTTGGCTGACCTTCTGGTGAGGCTTCCAACGGTGTCGTGGTGTAGTTGGTTATCACGTCAGTCTAACACACTGAAGGTCTCCAGTTCAAGTCTGGGCGACGCCATCTTTGCAGTTTTTATTTTTATAATAATAATTTGTTTTCATTTTGGACCTCTACGAGAAAGTTCAAGAGCCTTCGAGCTTGGTAAGCCCGGGAACCGTGCCCTCGAACACACATTGATTCATTTTAGACCTCTACGTGAAAGTTTAAGAGCCTTGGAGCTTATAGGCCCGAGAATCGTGCCCTCGAACACACATTGAGCATGTAATTAATTGTTTGGACTTTTATTGAAGAAATACGTGTACGAATCAACAAGGACTAGGGTGGAATGATTGTGAGCACGTCATATGCTGGATTTAGCCAAGAAATTTATGAACTCAACTTAGTATCAGAGGTTTAGGTTGATTGGTCCAACAGACGGTTTTTGCTAGACGAAGAGTCATTGAGTCTTTCGTTACGTGATTTTCGAGGCTTCAAATCTCGAACCGTGACGAAAATAAAACTAAAAGTAAAATTAAATTAAACATTTAGATAATGCAATTTAAGATCAAACAACACCTCGACTAGAACAAATTGAAAGGCAACACAAACAGTGTCGTTAAAATTTGTTACATACGGAGAAAGAGTTCGGGATACTGTTTCTAAGAAATATAAAAGACCCGAAGTACACAAACCAGGTCCACACTCATAAACAACCCTCAAGTGACAATGCAGCTCTCGAACGCTCCCCCACCTCGAGCGACAGTTAGCGAAGACCTGAAAAAGAAATCTAAAATGCGGTGAGTAAAAAAGTACTCGGTAAGCAGCCTACTTGTAGGCTGTCATCGCATCCAGTTCCTGGTAGGTTTCCACGGGCTTTTCTTTAGGCTCTAGGAACTTTGGGCTTAACTCTATAGTTTGGCTGACCTTCTGGTGAGGGTTCCAACGGTGTCGTGGTGTAGTTGGTTATCACGTCAGTCTAACACACTGAAGGTCTCCAGTTCAAGTTTGGGCGACGCCATCTTTGTAGTTTTTATTTTTATAATAATAATCTGGATTCATTTTGGACCTCTACGTGAAAGTTTAAGAGCCTTGGAGCTTATAGGCCCGAGAACCGTGCCCTCGAACCCACATTGAGCATGTAATTAATTGTTTGGACTTTTATTGAAGAAATACGTGTACGAATCAACAAGGACTAGGGTGGAATGATTGTGAGCACGTCATATGCTGTATTTAGCCAAGAAATTTATGAACTCAACTTAGTATCAGAGGTCTAGGTTGATTGGTCCAACAGACGGTTTTTGCTAGACGAAGAGTCATTGAGTCTTTCGTTACGTGATTTTCGAGGCTTCAAATCTCGAACCGTGACGAAAATAAAACTAAAAGTAAAATTAAATTAAACATTTAGATAATGCAATTTAAAATCAAACAACACCTCGACTAGAACAAATTGAAAGGCAACACAAACAAGTGTCGTTAAAATTTGTTACAAACGGAGAAAGAGTTCGGGATACTGTTTCTAACGAAATATAAAAGACTCGAAGTACACAAACCGGGTCCACACTCATAAACGACCCTCAAGTGACAATGCAGCTCTCGAACGCTCCCCCACCTCGAGCGACAGTTAGCGAAGACCTGAAAAAGAAATCTAAAATGCGGTGAGTAAAAAAGTACTCGGTAAGCAGCCTACTTGTAGGCTGTCATCGCATCCAGTTCCTGGTAGGTTTCCATGGGCTTTTCTTTAGGCTCTAGGAACTTTGGGCTTAACTCTATAGTTTGGCTGACCTTCTGGTGAGGCTTCCAACGGTGTCGTGGTGTAGTTGGTTATCACGTCAGTCTAACACACTGAAGGTCTCCAGTTCAAGTCTTGGCGATGCCATCTTTGCAATTTTTATTTTTATAATAATAATTTGGATTCATTTTGGACCTCTACGAGAAAGTTTAAGAGCCTTCGAGCTTGGTAAGCCCGGGAACCGTGCCCTCGAACACACATTGATTCATTTTAGACCTCTACGTGAAAGTTTAAGAGCCTTGGAGCTTATAGGCCCGAGAACCGTGCCCTCGAACACACATTGAGCATGTAATTAATTGTTTGGACTTTTATTGAAGAAATACGTGTACGAATCAACAAGGACTAGGGTGGAATGATTGTGAGCACGTCATATGCTGGATTTAGCCAAAAAATTTATGAACTAAACTTAGTATCAAAGGTCTAGGTTGATTGGTCCAACAGACGGTTTTTGCTAGACAAAGAGTCATTGAGTCTTTCGTTTCGTGATTTTCGAGGCTTCAAATCTCGAACCGTGATGAAAATAAAACTAAAAGTAAAATTAAATTAAACATTTAGATAATGCAATTTAAAATCAAACAACACCTCGACTAGAACAAATTGAAAGGCAACACAAACAAGTGTCGTTAAAATTTGTTACATACGGAGAAAGAGTTCGGGCTACTGTTTCTAACGAAATATAAAAGACCCGAAGTACACAAACCGGGTCCACACTCATAAACGACCCTCAAGTGACAATGCATCTCTCGAACGCTCCCCCACCTCGAGTGACAGTTAGCGAAGACCTGAAAAAGAAATCTAAAATGCGGTGAGTAAAAAAGTACTCGGTAAGCAGCCTACTTGTAGGCTATCATCGCATCCAGTTCATGGTAGGTTTCCACGGGCTTTTCTTTAGGCTCTAGGAACTTTGGGCTTAACTCTATAGTTTGGCTGACCTTCTGGTGAGGATTCCAACGGTGTCGTGGTGTAGTTGGTTATCACGTTAGTCTAACACACTGAAGGTCTCCAGTTCAAGTCTTGGCGACGCCATCTTTGCAATTTTTATTTTTATAATAATAATCTGGATTCATTTTGGACCTCTACGAGAAAGTTTAAGAGCCTTCGAGCTTGGTAAGCCCGGGAACCGTGCCCTCTAACACACATTGATTCATTTTAGACCTCTACGTGAAAGTTTAAGAGCCTTGGAGCTTATAGGCCCGAGAACCGTGCCCTCGAACACACATTGAGCATGTAATTAATTGTTTGGACTTTTATTGAAGAAATACGTGTACGAATCAACAAGGACTAGGGTGGAATGATTGTGAGCACGTCATATGCTGTATTTAGCCAAGAAATTTATGAACTCAACTTAGTAATAGAGGTCTAGGTTGATTGGTCCAACAGACGGTTTTTGCTAGAAGAAGAGTCATTGAGTCTTTTCGTTACGTGATTTTCAAGGCTTCAAATCTCGAACCGTGACGAAAATAAAACTAAAAGTAAAATTAAATTAAACATTTAGATAATGCAATTTAAAATCAAACAACACCTCGACTAGAACAAATTGAAAGGCAACACAAACAAGTGTCGTTAAAATTTGTTACAAACGGAGAAAGAGTTCGGGATACTGTTTCTAACGAAATATAAAAGACCCGAAGTACACAAAGTGGGTCCACACTCATAAACGACCCTCAAGTGACAATGCAGCTCTCGAACGCTCCCCGACCTCGAGCGACAGTTAGCGAAGACGTGAAAAAGAAATCTGACATGCGGTGAGTAAAAAAGTACTCGGTAAGCAGCCTACTTGTAGGCTGTCATCGCATCAAGTTCCTGGTAGGTTTCCACGGGCTTTTCTTTAGGCTCTTGGAACTTTGGGCTTAACTCTATAGTTTGGCTGACCTTCTGGTGAGGATTCCAACGGTGTTGTGGTGTAGTTGGTTATCACGTCAGTCTAACACACTGAAGGTCTCCAGTTCAAGTCTGGGCGACGCCATCTTTGCAGTTTTTATTTTTATAATAATAATCTGGATTCATTTTGGACCTCTACGAGAAAGTTTAAGAGCCTTCGAGCTTGGTAAGCCTGGGAACCGTGCCCTCGAACACACATTGATTCATTTTAGACCTCTACGTGAAAGTTTAAGAGCCTTGGAGCTTATAGGCCCGAGAACCGTGCCCTCGAACACACATTGAGCATGTAATTAATTGTTTCGACTTTTATTGAAGAAATACGTGTACGAATGAGTATCTTAGGTCTAGGTTGATTGGTCCAACAGACGGTTTTTGCTAGACGAAGAGTCATTGAGACTTTCGTTACGTGATTTTCGAGGCTTCAAATCTCGAACCGTGACGAAAATAAAACTAAAAGTAAAATTAAATTAAACATTTAGATAATGCAATTTAAAATCAAACAACACCTCGACTAGAACAAATTGAAAGGCAACACAAACAAGTGTCGTTAAAATTTGTTACAAACGGAGAAAGAGTTTGGGATACTGTTTCTAACAAAATATAAAAGACCCGAAGTACACAAACCGGGTCCACACTCATAAACGACCCTCAAGTGACAATGCAGCTCTCGAACGCTCCCCCACCTCGAGCGACAGTCAGCGAAGACCTGAAAAAGAAATCTAAAATGCGGTGAGTAAAAAAGTACTCGGTAAGCAGCCTACTTGTAGGCTGTCATCGCATCCAGTTCCTGGTAGGTTTCCACGGGCTTTTCTTTAGGCTCTAGGAACTTTGGGCTTAACTCTATAGTTTGGCTGACCTTCTGGTGAGGCTTCCAACGGTGTCGTGGTGTAGTTGGTTATCACGTCAGTCTAACACACTGAAGGTCCCCAGTTCAAGTCTAGGCGACGCCATCTTTGCAATTTTTATTTATATAATAATAATCTGGATTCATTTTGGACCTCTACGAGAAAGTTTAAGAGCCTTCGAGCTTGGTAAGCCCGGGAACCGTGCCCTTAAACACACATTGATTCATTTTAGACCTCTACGTGAAAGTTTAAGAGCCTTGGAGCTTATAGGCCCGAGAACCGTGCCCTCGAACACACATTGAGCATGGATTTAGCCAAGAAATTTATGAACTCAACTTAGTATCAGAGGTCTAGGTTGATTGGTCCAACAGACGGTTTTTGCTAGACGAAGAGTCTTTGAGTCTTTCGTTACGTGATTTTCGAGGCTTCAAATCTCGAACCGTGACGAAAATAAAACTAAAAGTAAAATTAAATTAAACATTTAGATAATGCAATTTAAAATCAAACAACACCTCGACTAGAACAAATTGAAAGGCAACACAAACAAGTGTCGTTAAAATTTGTTACAAACGGAGAAAGAGTTCGGGATACTGTTTCTAACAAAATATAAAAGTCCCGAAGTACACAAACCGGGTCGACACTCATAAACGACCCTCAAGTGACAATGCAGCTCTCGAACGCTCCCCCACCTCGAGCGACAGTTAGCGAAGACCTGAAAAAGAAATCTAAAATGCGGTGAGTAAAAAAGTACTCGGTAAGTAGCCTACTTGTAGGCTGTCATCGCATCCAGTTCCTGGTAGGTTTCCACGGGCATTTCTTTAGGCTCTAGGAAGTTTGGGCTTAACTCTATAGTTTGGCTGACCTTCTGGTGAGGTTTCCAACGGTGTCGTCGTGTAGTTGGTTATCACGTCAGTCTAACACACTGAAGGTCTCCAGTTCAAGTCTGGGCGATGCCATCTTTGTAATTTTTATTTTTATAATAATAATCTGGATTCATTTTGGACCTCTACGAGAAAGTTTAAGAGCCTTGGAGCTTATAGGCCCGAGAACCGTGCCCTCGAACACACATTGAGCATGTAATTAATTGTTTGGACTTTTATTGAAGAAATACGTGTACGAATCAACAAGGACTAGGGTGGAATGATTGTGAGCACGTCATATGCTGGATTTAGCCAAGAAATTTATGAACTCAACTGAGTATCATAGGTCTAGGTTGATTGGTCCAACAGACGGTTTTTGCTAGACGAAGAGTCATTGAGACTTTCGTTACGTGATTTTCGAGGCTTCAAATCTCGAACCGTGACGAAAATAAAACTAATAGTAAAATTAAATTAAATATTTAGATAATGCAATTTAAAATCAAACAACACCTCGACTAGAACAAATTGAAAGGCAACACAAACAAGTGTCGTTAAAATTTGTTACAAACGGAGAAAGAGTTCGGGATACTGTTTCTAACAAAATATAAAAGTCCCGAAGTACACAAACCGGGTCGACACTCATAAACGACCCTCAAGTGACAATGCAGCTCTCGAACGCTCCCCCACCTCGAGCGACAGTTAGCGAAGACCTGAAAAAGAAATCTAAAATGCGGTGAGTAAAAAAGTACTCGGTAAGCAGCCTACTTGTAGGCTGTCATCGCATCTAGTTCCTGGTAGGTTTCCACGGGCTTTTCTTTAGGCTCTAGGAAGTTTGGGCTTAACTCTATAGTTTGGCTAACCTTCTGGTGAGGCTTCCAACTGTGTCGTTGTGTAGTTAGTTATCACGTTAGTCTAACACACTGAAGGTCTCAAGTTCAAGTCTGGGCGACGCCATCTTTGCAATTTTTATTTTTATAATAATAATCTGGATTCATTTTGGACCTCTACGAGAAAGTTTAAGAGCCTTCGAGCTTGGTAAGCCCGGGAACCGTGCCCTCGAACACACATTGATTCATTTTAGACCTCTACGTGAAAGTTTAAGAGCCTTGGAGCTTATAGGCCCGAGAACCGTGCCCTCGAACAAAAGACTCAATGACTCTACATCTAGCGAAAACAGTCTGTTGGACCAATCAATCTAGACCTCTGATACTGAGTTTAGTTCATAAATTTCTTGGCTAAATCAAGCATATGAAGTACTCATAATCATTCCACCCTAATCCTTGTTGATTCCTACCGGTATTTCTTCAATAAAAGTCCAAACAATTAAGGTATTTCAAATATTTTTGTTGCAAATGTTTTATTTTGAACAACAAAGAAAAGCTAGGAAAATTTGATTCTAAGAGGATATTGGTATTTTTCTTGGTTATTCATCTATTAGTAAAGCTTATAGAGTTTTGAATAAGAGAACTTTAGTTATAGGAGAATTTATGCATGTGGTATTTGATGAATCTTGTAATAATATTTAGTCTATTTGTAGCGATGATTTAGAAAGAAATTTTGGAGATTTACTTGTCATGACAAAGGAAAATAAACTCTTTCAAGTAAAGAAGAAGGAGCTTAAATGAGGAGGAAGGAGGTTCTTCATCAGTGCCAAAAGTATGGAGGTATGCCTCATCTCATCCCAAGGACTTGATTATTGGTGATCCCGACCAAGGTGTGAAAACTCATTCCTTTATTAATTTATTTTATAATCTTGCTTTTTTTTTTTTCTCAAATTGAACCAAAAAGTCTTAAGGATGCTGAAAATGATGAGTTTTAGATTTTAGCTAGGAACTAAATCAATTTGAAAGGAACGAAGTTTGAGGCTTAGTCCCTAGGCCCTCTAATATTTTTATTATTGGAACCAAATAGGTTTTTAGAAATTAAATTGATGAAAATGGGAATATCATTAGAAATCAAGTTAGACTTGTAGCTTAAGGTTATTATCAGGAGGAAGGTATAGACTATGAAGAAACTTTTGGGAGATTAGAAGCTATTAGAATGTTACTTGCATTTTCTTTTTACAAAAATTTTATATTATATCAAATGGATGTGAAAAGTGCTTCTTAAATGGTTATATTATGGAGGAAGTTCATGTAAAACAACTTCCTCGATTTGAAAATCAAATCCAATTTTGATTCTCCACATCATATCTATAAGTTGAAAAAGGCTCTTTATGGCTTAAAACAAGCTCCAAGAGCTTGGTACGATAGACTTAGTAATTTTCTTATTGAGAATGATTTCAAAATGATAAGCTCGATACTACTCTCTTTATTAAAATTAAAGAAAAATATATGTTATTAGTGCAAATATATGTAGCGGTTCTTGCAGGATCAGCAATGAGAAGTTTTCCTCCGCTGTGATTATATTATATTTGGTTCTACTAATTCTTCTTTATGTGAAGAATTTTCTAAATGTATGATGAGTATGATGGGAGAGCTCGGTTTCTTTCTTGGACTTCAAATCAAACAACTGATAGATGGTATTTTCCTAAATCAAGAGAAATATACCAAGGATTTACTCAAAGGTTCAAGTTCAATGACGGTAAGATTGCAAAAAAAAAAAAAAAAAAAAAAAAAAAAAAAAAAAAAAAAACTCCAATGAGCACATCTACCAAGCTTGACAAGGATTTAAAAGGTAAATGTGTAGATATAAAATCTTATCGAGGTATGATTCGATCTTTAACTTTACTTGACTCATTTACATGTCGTTAAAAAAATATTTAAATATTTGCTTAGGACTATTAATTTAGAATTGTGGTATTCTAGAAATGTTGAGTTTAAATTTGTAAGATATTCTGATGCGAATTTTACGGAAAGTTTACTTGATCATAAAAGTACTAGTGGAACTTGTCAATTTCTTAATAGTTCATTAGTTTCTTGGTTTAGTAAAAAGAAAAATTCGGTTGTCTTATCTACTACTGAAGCGGAATATATTGCGGTTGCCAGTTGTTGTGCTCAAATTCTTTGTATGAAACAAACTCTTTGTGATTTTGGATTAAAATTTGATAGTGTGCCTATATTTTGTGATAACACTATGCTATTAATCCTGTTCATCATTCGAGAACTAAACATATTGATATTAGACATCATTTTATTAGAGAACCGGTGAAAAATGGACATATTATTCTTGATTTTGTAAACTCTAATAAACAATTAGCAGATATTTTTACCAAGTCGTTAAATGAAGAAATTTTTTTTTTTTTTGCAAAAATAGGTTTGAACGGTATTATTCGCTGCCATATATCTTGAATTTGAATTTGGTATTACTAGGTGTGATATATTTTGTATTTTATAATCTTATTTAAAGGCATGTTATATTTTGTATTTTATAATCTTATTTAAAGGCATGTTATTAGAGGAGCATGTCATTCTTTTATTATTTTTTATTGTTCTTTTTTATAATTATAAAGGGGAGAAAATTAGAAAAAAATATGCTATAAGTTTGTTATTTTATAATTAATGAATCACTTCGTTTTATTTTATAATTAATGAATCATCGTTGTTGTGATGTTTCATAATTCATTGAAGCATTAATATAGGGAGAGAATAGGGATTTGAGTGAATTTCAAATTTATGATAATATATTAGAATGTCTATTATGATGCATCAATATTATTATTTGGACATGTTCATTATTTTAAGTTTTATGGATCTCATACCATTTTTCTTGAAATGGTTTGTCATCATAAAAAATAAAAAAGAGGAGATTGTTGGCTTTTTGGCCCTTAATCTCAAATTACTTAATTAATGTTTTAATTATTAACAATTCACAGTATTTTGTACACAGTGTAAGGTTGAGAATAATGATTTCAACGTCTTTTTTGGTTCATTCAAATTAGAGATAAAACGAAGAAGTTCCCGTCAAAACAAATACCCGACGTGATGATGTTAAAATCGTTATTCCCAACCTTACCTTGTGGACAAAATATTGAGAATTGTGAATAATTGAAGATATGTTTGTTATCATCCAAACATTAATTAATTAAAATTAACTAATTTGAGATTAAGGGCCAAGAAGCCAACAATCTCCCCTTCCTGACGACGACAAACCATTTCAAGGAAAATAGTACGAAATCCATCCAATCTAAAACTTAAAATAATGCACATGTCCAAATAATAATATTGAAGCACATGATAGGCATTCTAATATATCATCATAAATTTGAAATTCACTCAAATCCATATTCTTCCTCTATATTAATGCTTCAATGAATTATCAAACATCACAACAACGAAGTTATTCATTAATTATAAAATAACAAACTTACAATACATTTTTCTTAATTTTCTCCCCCGAAAAAAGAACAATAAAAAATAATAAAAGAATGACATGCTTCTCCTAATCACATGCCTTTAAACAAGATTATAAAATTCAAGATATATCACACTGAGTAATACCAAACTCAAATTCAAGATATATCACACTAAATAGTACTAAGCTCAAGCCTATTTTTGTAAAAAAATTTCTTCATTTAACGGCTTGATAAAAACATATGCTAATTGATTATTAAGAATAATATGTTCATTTTGCACCTGCTCTCCAATAAAATGATGTCTAATATTAATATGTTTAGTTAAATTAATAGTAGTTGTATTATCACACAATATAGGCCCACTATCAAATTTTAATCCAAAATCACAAAGAGTTTGTTTCGTCCAAAGAATTTGAGCAACTAGCAACCGCAATATATTCCGCTTAGGGAGTAGATAATCCTACCAATTTAAACTCAACATTTCTAGGATACCACAATCCTAAATTAATAGTCCAAGCAAGTATTTAAATATTCTTTTAACGACATTTAAATGAGATTCCTTAAGACAATATTGAAACCTAGCACGAAGACATATACTAAACATAATATCAGGTCTACTAGCAGTCAAGTAAAGTAAAGATTCAATCATACCTCGATAAGATTTTATATCTACACATTTACCTTTTTCATCCTTGTCAAGTTTGGTAGATATGCTCATTGGAGTTATTGCAATCTTACCTTCATTGAACTTGAACCTTCTGAGTAAATCCTTGGTGTATTTCTCTTGATTTAGGTTCTAAGTAAATCCTTGGTGTATTTCTCTTGATTTAGGTTCTGAGTAAATCCTGGTGTATTTATCTTGATTTAGGAAGATATCTTTAGTTGTTGGATTTGAAGTCAAAGAAAGAAACTGAGCTCTCTCATCATACTCATCCTACATTTAGAAAATTCTTCACGTAAAGAAAGATTAGTACAACCAAAGATAATATCATCCACATATATTTGCACTAATAACATATCTTACATTTAGAAAATTCTTCACTTAAAGAAAGATTAGTACAACCAAAGATAATATCATCCACACATATTTGCACTAATAACATATCTTTTTCTTTAATTTTAATAAAGAGAGTAGTATCGAGTTCACCCATTTTGAAATCATTCTCAATAAGAAAATTACTAAGTTTATCGTACTAAACTCCTAGAGATTGTTTTAAGCCATAAAAAACTTTTTTTTCAACCTATAGACATGATGTGGAGAATCAAAATTTTTAAATAAGGAGGTTGTTTTACATAAACTTCCTTCATAATATAACCATTTAAGAATGCACCTTTGATATAATATAAAAATTTTGTAAGAACAAATGCAAGTAACATTCTAATAGTTCTAATCTAGTAACGGGTGCAAAAGTTTTTTCATAGTCTATACCTTCCTCCTGACAATAACCTTGAGCTACAAGTCTAGCTTCATTTCTAATGATATTTCCATTTTCATCCATTTTATTTCTAAAAACCCATTTGGTTCTAATGATGGAAATATTAGAGGGCCTAGAGACTCATTCCCAAACTTTGTTCCTTTCAAATTGATTTGGTTCAATTTGAGAAACAAAAGCAAAATTATTAAATAAATTAATAGAGGAACGAGTTTTCCCACCTTGTTCAGGATCACCAATAATCAAGTTCTTGGGATGAGATGAGGCATACTTCTATACCTTTGGCACTAATGAATAACCTTCTTCCTCCTTTTCGTTTAAGCCCACTTTTTCTTTTCACTGAGGTAAATGTCCAAAATTTCTTTCTAAATCATCACTACAAATAGACTCATTAGAAATATCATTATAAAATTCATAAAATACCACATGCATAGATTCTTCTATAACTAAAGTTCTCCCATTGAAAACTCTATAAGCTTTACTAGTAGATGAATAACCAAGAAAAATACCAATATCGGTCTTAAAATCAAAATTTCCCATCTTTTCTTTGTTGTTCACAATAAAACATTTGCAACCAAAAACTTTGAAATACACAATATTTGGAATTTTATTATGTCAGAGTTCATAAAGAGTTTTATTAGGATCTAATTAAAACTCTATTTGAAATATAACAGGCGATATTAACAGCTTCCGCCAAAAAAATATTTCGGTAAATCATATTCATTTAACATTGATCTAGCAAATTCTTGTAAAGTACGATTTTTTTTTTATTTTTTTTTCAACCACATCCTTTTATCTTTTCTTTGTTGTTCAAAATAAAACATTTGCAGCCAAAAACTTTGATATACACAATATTTAGAATTTTATTATGTCAAAATTCATAAGGAATTTTATCAGGATCTAATTAAAACTCTATTTAAAATATAAAAGGTGATATTAACGACTTCCTCAAAAAAAAAAATTTAGGTAAATCATATTCATTTAACATTGGTCTAGCAAATTCTTGTAAAGTGATTTTTTTTTTTTTTCAACCACACCCTTTGAGGAGTCATTGAGAAAAGTCATGATAATTGTTGAGGAGTCCTTGAGAGAAGTCATGATAAAAATCATTCTCTTCACAAAAAATTTCAATTTTCATACTATCTAATTTTCCTCCATGGTCACTTCTTAGTAATTAAAAAAAATCTTTTTCATTTTGAACTATTTTACAAAACTAGCCAATCTTTTTAACAAAACATCATTTTTATGTTTTATCATCAAAACCCAAGTAAATCTCGAAAAATAAAAAAAAAGTACATTTTCAATGAGAGTACCAGAGTCATTACCTATAGTACCCTTACCAATTATTTTACCCTTCTTGTTGTCGCCAAAAGTTACTAAGCCACCATCCTTCTTGTAAATACTCACAAACTTGGATTGGTTTCCCATCATGTATCTTGATCAACCACCGTCCAAATACCACTTATTTTTTCTTGGAGGCTTTCAAATGAACCTATAAACAAAGATATTCAAAATGAACCTTTTGGTACCCATACTTGTTTGGGTTCTAACAAGTTAGTCTTCACAAATTTAGGAATCATGTTTGCATTCATATTAAAAAAACTTACCACACGAGAAACAAACAACATCATGCAGGGATTTATTTCTTGGACTAAGTTTATGTATTCTATTTTGAATGGAAAAATTATTTCTTAAAACATTGTTAAATTTTATATTTTGAGAAAATTTTCCTTCCGAAGGAATGTTTTAAGAATTTTTCAATTTAAAGCAATTAGGTCTAATATGACCTTCACACCACAATAATGACATATAGGCACAAATCTAGATTTATCATACTGAGATACAAATTTGCATCTGTTAGGCTTAGACATAATGAGGGATGCTTTAGCAAATATTGTTTTAGAACTTGAAGAAGTAGAACATTCATCAATATAGCGTAATCCTCTTTTATCACCATAAGACTAACATGAAGGAGTAGAACATTCATCAATATAGCCTAATCCTCTTTTATCACCCTAAGGCGGCTTACATGAAGGAGTAGAACATTCATCAATATAGCCTAATCCTCTTTTATCACCCTAAGGCGGCTTACATGAAAGAGTAGAACATTCATCAATATAGCCTAATCCTCTTTTATCACCCTAAGGTGGTTTACATGAAGGAGTAAAACATTCATCAATATAGCCTAATCCTCTTTTATCACCCTAAGGCGGCTTACCTGAAGGAGTAGAACATTCATCAATATAGCCTAATCTTCTTTTATCACTCTAAGGCTTACATGAAGGAGTAAAACATTCATCAATATAGCCTAATCCTCTTTTATCACCCTAAGGCTTAGGCTTACATGAAAGAGTAGAACATTCATCAATATAGCCTAATCTCACCCTAAGGGGGCTTACATGAAGGAGTAGAACATTCATCAATATAGCCTAATCTCACCCTAAGCCTAATCTCACCCTAAGGGGGCTTACATGAAGGAGTAAAACATTCATCAATATAGCCTAATTCTCTTTTATCACCCTAAGGCTTACATGAAGGAGTAAAACATTCATCAATATAGCCTAATCCTCTTTTATCACCCTAAGGCTTACATAAAGGAGTAGAACATTCATCAATATAGCCTAATCCTGAGCACCTATAGTTAACTTTTTAATAGACTCTTTAGCCTTACTAAGTTCTTGCATAGTATTTGATTCCTTTTCTTTGAGTAATTTAATTAACTCATTTTTTCACAACAATTATGCTCAAGAAATTTAATTTTATCAATTAATGCAGTTTTCTCATCACAATCAAATACATGTTTTTTATCGGGTATATCAAATTTTACGACATAAGTTACTTTAAATAATTGAATAAAGACTTATTTTTAATAATTGAGCCTTATATTTCTTTCGAAGCATAGGATACTTTGAATCAAGTTTTTCTAAATCAAGTCGGATCTCCTCAACAACTTTAAATAATTCATCCTAAGATGAGATTCAAGAATGACCTGTCTTCTTCATCCTCTTTGTCACCGTGAGCCGTGACTTCATCCTCTTTGTCACCGTGAGCCGTGACTTCATCCTCTTTGTCACCGTGAGCCGTGACTTCATCCTCTTTGTCACCGTGAGCCGTGACTTCATCCTCTTTGTCACCGTGAGCCGTGACTTCATCCTCTTTGTCACCGTGAGCCGTGACTTCATCCTCTTTGTCACCGTGAGCCGTGACTTCATCCTCTTTGTCACCGTGAGTCATGACTTCATCCTCTTTGTCACCGTGAGTCATGACTTCATCCTCTTTGTCACCGTGAGCCATGAAGCAAAAATTTGAGTTAGTTCAAGAGTTTTCCAAATTTCATATGCTAAACAACACATAGATACTCTGTTAAATTAATCACTACTTAGGGCACAACAAAGACAATGTAGAGCACTAGCATTAAATACATTTATTTTATATCATGTTCATCAAATTCATTCTCTCATTTAAGCTCCTCAATATTATAAACAATTTTTATTGGAATATAAGGGCCTTTACTAACATTTAAGCAAATAAAATTTCATTCTAGCTCTCCTTGAATATAAGGGCCTTTACTAAGATTTAAGCAAATAAATTTTCATTCTAACTCTCCTCGAATATAAGGACCTTTACTAAGATTTAAGTAAATAAATTTTCATTCTAGCTCTCCAATACGTATAATTTGTTCCATCAAAATAAGGAGGTCTAGAAGTTGAAACCGTTTTTAACACAGATTTTCCATAAGCTCTAAAAATAAAGTTTATATAAAAAAAAAAAAAAATCAATAAGAGCAACTGCTCTCATAATTGTTGGATCGTATAACAACCTAGAGGGGTGAATAGGGTTTCAACAATATAATTATTAATTTTTTTTTAATAACAATAAAACTTGATACCATGCAATACCATAGAATAAAACTTAACAATAATTCAAATAGAAAAAGGGTTAGAAAATATAACACCGTAGTTTTATAGTGGTTCCGTCAAACTCGACCAACTCCACTCCCCAAGTGCGTTTGGAAATTTGAATAAAACTTTCTGACTCTTTACTCGGATCAAAGCCCAACCGCTACAACGCTTCTTTTACGAGTTCAAGAGCAAATTCAATTCTTTCCACGGCTCAAGATCAAACCGATACACCGCTCTTTTTACGAGTTCAAGAGTAAATTCAATTCTTTCCATGGCTCACGATCAAACCGGTACATGTCTAAAACTTTATAGAAACACACCACACACCACAACTCTCTGAAGGAGTGGATTTACAATTTTCTCAAGAAATAAAATTGGAAGCTTGCGAGAGATAACAATGGAGGCTTTTAAAAAAAAGTTGGAGGCTTTTAAAAAAAAGTTTTAGATCGAGGAAACTATGAAACTATGGGAGTTGTGTATTGTGTTCTATGATCTGTGTGTTGTGTTCTGAAGAAAAATATGAAGAATATACATCTCTCTCAAAATAGAATAAACAAGAAATAAAATTGGAAGCTTGGGAGATAGTAACAATGAGGCTTTTAAAAAAAAGTTTATGATGGAGAAAACTTGGAGGCTTTTAAAAAAAAGTTTAAGATCGAGGAAACTATAAAACTATGAAACTATGGGAATTGTGTATTGTGTTATATGCTTTGTGTGTTGTGTTCTATGCTTTGTGTGTTGTGTTCTATGCTTTGTGTGTTGTGTTGTGAAAAATATGAAGAGATGATGAGTTTAAATAGTGATCAAGTCCTAAAAATAGGAATTGATACGTACCACTAAAACATGAACGAGACTTTAACCACTAACACTAATATTTATTTATTTTTAAATTTACCATAAAAAATTATAGACCACATGTTTCATTTAAATATATATATATATATATATATATATATATATATATATATATATATATATATATATATATTATTTTAAATAAATATTAAAAAAAAATTAAATTCATTTTTATTATATATATTATACATATTTAAATGTAATAATATAATAAAAAAATGTTAATGAAAACAGAGTAACAATTAAAAAAAGTAATGGAACAGTTTTATAAATCTAA